>NW_027638208.1:72500-150000 GCF_951216825.1 Electrona antarctica
TGGGTTCAGTCCAGTACAGTACAGTACAGTACAGGTCAACACTACAGAATGGGTTCAGTCCAGTACAGTACAGTACAGGTCAACACTACAGAATGGGTTCAGTACAGTCCAGTACAGGTCAACACTACAGAATGGGTTCAGTCCAGTACAGTACAGGTCAACACTACAGAATGGGGTCAGTACAGTACAGTACAGGTCAACACTACAGAATGGGTTCAGTCCAGTACAGTACAGTACAGTACAGGTCAACACTACATAATGGGTGCAGTCCAGTACAGTACAGGTCAACACTACAGAATGGGTTCAGTCCAGTACAGTACAGTACAGTACAGGTCAACACTACAGAATGGGTTCAGTCCAGTACAGTACAGTACAGGTCAACACTACAGAATGGGTTCAGTACAGTCCAGTACAGGTCAACACTACAGAATGGGTTCAGTCCAGTACAGTACAGGTCAACACTACAGAATGGGGTCAGTACAGTACAGTACAGTACAGGTCAACACTACAGAATGGGTCCAGTCCAGTACAGTACAGGTCAACACTACAGAATGGGTTCAGTACAGTACCGTACAGGTCAACACTACAGAATGGGTTCAGTACAGTACAGGTCAACACTACAGAATGGGTTCAGTCCAGTACAGTACAGGTCAACACTACAGAATGGGTTCAGTCCAGTCCAGTACAGTACAGGTCAACTCTACAGAATGGGTTCAGTCCAGTCCAGTCCAGTACAGGTCAACACTACAGAATGGGTTCAGTCCAGTACAGTACAGGTCAACACTACAGAATGGGTTCAGTACAGTACAGTACAGGTCAACACTACAGAATGGGTCCAGTACAGTACAGTACAGGTCAACACTACAGAATGGGTTCAGTACAGTACAGTACAGGTCAACACTACAGAATGGGTTCAGTACAGTACAGAACAGGTCAACACTATAGAATGGGTTCAGTACAGTCCAGTACAGTACAGGTCAACACTACAGAATGGGTTCAGTACAGTACAGTACAGTACAGTACAGTACAGTACAGTACAGTACAGTACAGTACAGTACAGTACAGTACAGTACAGTACAGGTCAACACTACAGAATGGGTTCAGTACAGTCCAGTACAGTACAGGTCAACTCTACAGAATGGGTTCAGTACAGTACAGTACAGGTCAACACTACATAATGGGTTCAGTCCAGTACAGTACAGGTCAACTCTACAGAATGGGTTCAGTCCAGTACAGTACAGGTCAACACTACAGAATGGGTTCAGTACAGTACAGTACAGGTCAACACTACAGAATGGGTCCAGTCCAGTACAGTACAGGTCAACACTACAGAATGGGTCCAGTACAGTACAGGTCAACACTACAGAATGGGTCCAGTCCAGTACAGTACATTACATTACATTACAGTCATTTAGCAGACGTTTTTATCCAAAGCGACTTACAATAAGTGTATTCAACATAGGTAGGGAACAAAAACTACTAATCACCAGAAGTCTTTAGTGCATTTTCTGCAAAAACAAGCAACCAAGAGTATACCTAGCGCTAAGGTAAAAGTGCAATATATCAGCTACCTATTTCCTTAACCGGATGAGACAAAATAGCTAAATCAAATGAGCATGAGCTAAAACAATTAAGTGTATCGACTAAACAAGATCCAATAAACAATACAACAATAGAAAACAAACGTTCGTACAACTAGTTAACAACTAGTTAACAACAAGTAGGTCAGGCAGAGAGGAAGGGTAGTGTTTCCTGAAGAGGTGGGTTTTCAACCTGCGGCGAAATATGGGCAGTGACTCTGCTGTCCTAACATCAGTGGGGAGTTCATTCCACCACTGTGGGGCCAGAACAGAAAAGAGTCGTGACCGTGTGGATCGGCCAGAAGGACCCTTGAGTGACGAGGCAATCAGTCGCCCCGAGGTGGCAGACCGAAGTGGTCGGGCAGGGGTGTAGGCATCGACCATAGCCCGGAGATAGGAAGGAGCTGTTCCTTTCACTGCCCTATAGGCTAACACCAGGGTTTTGAACTGGATGCGGGCCGCTACGGGGAGCCAGTGTAGAGAACGGAGAAGGATGGTTGTGTGGGAGAACTTGGGGCGGTTGAACACCAGACGAGCCGCAGCTTTCTGAACAAGCTCCAGAGGTCTGATGGCAGATGCCGGAGCACCAGCAAGGAGGGAGTTGCAGTAGTCCAGGCGGGAGATGACGAGAGCCTGGATGAGCACCTGGGCTGCCTTCTCCGTGAGGAAGGGGCGAATCCTCCTGATGTTGTAGAGGAGGAATCTGCAGGACCTTGTCACTGATGCGATGTTTGCCGAGAACGTCAGTTGATCGTCCAGGGTCACACCCAGATTTTTCGCAGTCCGAGTTGAGGTCACCACAGCATTATCAATGGTGATGGCCATGTCTCGGTGCGGACAGCCCTTCCCCGGGAGGAACATCAGCTCGGTCTTGTCCAGGTTGAGCTTCAGGTGGTTTGTCGACATCCACGCCGAGATGTCAGCCAGACAAGCAGCAATGCGTGCCTCCACTTGGGTATCAGAGGGGGGGAGTACAGTACAGGTCAACACTACAGAATGGGTTCAGTACAGTACAGTACAGGTCAACACTACAGAATGGGTCCAGTCCAGTACAGTACAGGTCAACACTACAGAATGGGTCCAGTCCAGTACAGTACAGGTCAACACTACAGAATGGGTCCAGTCCAGTACAGTACAGGTCAAAACTACAGAATGGGTCCAGTCCAGTACAGTACAGGTCAACACTACAGAATGGGTTCAGTCCAGTCCAGTACAGTACAGGTCAACACTACAGAATGGGTTCAGTCCAGTCCAGTACAGTACAGGTCAACACTACAGAATGGGTTCAGTTCAGTCCAGTACAGTACAGGTCAACACTACAGAATGGGTTCAGTCCAGTACAGTACAGTACAGGTCAACACTACAGAATGGGTTCAGTTCAGTCCAGTACAGTACAGTACAGGTCAACACTACAGAATGGGTTCAGTTCAGTCCAGTACAGTACTGTACAGGTCAACACTACAGAATGGGTTCAGTCCAGTACAGTACAGGTCAACACTACAGAATGGGTCCAGTCCAGTACAGTACAGTACAGGTCAACACTACAGAATGGGTTCAGTACAGTACAGTACAGGTCAACACTACAGAATGGGTTTAGTACAGTACAGTACAGGTCAACTCTACAGAATGGGTTCAGTTCAGTCCAGTACAGTACAGGTCAACACTACAGAATGGGTCCAGTCCAGTCCAGTCCAGTACAGGTCAACACTACAGAATGGGTTCAGTACAGTACAGTACAGTACAGGTCAACACTACAGAATGGGTTCAGTACAGTACAGTACAGTACAGGTCAACACTACAGAATGGGTTCAGTACAGTACAGTACAGGTCAACACTACAGAATGGGTCCAGTCCAGTACAGTACAGTACAGGTCAACACTACAGAATGGGTTCAGTACAGTACAGTACAGTACAGGTCAACACTACAGAATGGGTTCAGTCCAGTCCAGTGCAGTACAGGTCAACACTACAGAATGGGTTCAGTCCAGTACAGTACAGGTCAACACTACAGAATGGGTTCAGTCCAGTACAGTACAGTACAGTACAGTACAGGTCAACACTACAGAATGGGGTCAGTCCAGTCCAGTACAGTACAGGTCAACACTACAGAATGGGTTCAGTCCAGTCCAGTACAGTACAGGTCAACACTACAGAATGGGTTCAGTCCAGTCCAGTACAGTACAGGTCAACACTACAGAATGGGTTCAGTCCAGTACAGTACAGGTCAACACTACAGAATGGGTTCAGTCCAGTACAGTACAGTACAGGTCAACACTACAGAATGGGGTCAGTCCAGTACAGTACAGGTCAACACTACAGAATGGGTTCAGTACAGTCCAGTACAGTACAGGTCAACACTACAGAAGGGGTTCAGTACAGTCCAGTACAGTACAGGTCAACACTACAGAATGGGTTCAGTACAGTACAGTACAGTACAGTACAGGTCAACACTACAGAATGGGTTCAGTACAGTACAGCGTGGCAGCGGTGGCCGAACGGATAGCGGCGCGGTCTTGATACCGGAAGGTTCCTAGTTCGAATCAGCCGTCCGACACGTTAAAACTACCACCGCTGAAGTGCCCTTGAACAAGGCATTGAACCACTACGATGAAATGTGTTCTATGAGCAGGGCCTGGCTGGAAACAAGTTCTTGAGCTTAGCCCAGATACCCTGGGTAAATATAGATTTCATTTCATTTCATTTCATTTCATTTCATTTCACAGTACAGGTCAACACTATAGAATGGGTTCAGTACAGTCCAGTACAGTACAGGTCAACACTACAGAATGGGTTCAGTACAGTACAGTACAGTACAGTACAGTACAGTACAGTACAGTACAGTACAGTACAGTACAGTACCGTACAGTACAGTACAGTACAGGTCAACACTAAAGAATGGGTTCAGTACAGTCCAGTACAGTACAGGTCAACTCTACAGAATGGGTTCAGTACAGTACAGTACAGGTCAACACTACATAATGGGTTCAGTCCAGTCCAGTACAGGTCAACACTACAGAATGGGTCCAGTCCAGTACAGTACAGGTCAACACTACATAATGGGTTCAGTACAGTCCAGTACAGGTCAACACTACAGAATGGGTTCAGTACAGTACAGTACAGTACAGTACAGGTCAACACTACAGAATGGGTTCAGTCCAGTCCAGTACAGTACAGGTCAACACTACAGAATGGGTTCAGTCCAGTACAGTACAGGTCAACACTACAGAATGGGTTCAGTCCAGTACAGTACAGTTCAGGTCAACACTACAGAATGGGTTCAGTACAGTACAGTACAGGTCAACTCTACAGAATGGGTTGAGTACAGTACAGTACAGGTCAACACTACAGAATGGGTTCAGTACAGTACAGTACAGGTCAACACTACAGAATGGGTTCAGTACAGTACAGTACAGGTCAACACTACAGAATGGGTCCAGTCCAGTACAGTACAGGTCAACACTACAGAATGGGTCCAGTACAGTACAGGTCAACACTACAGAATGGGTCCAGTCCAGTACAGTACAGGTCAACACTACAGAATGGGTTCAGTACAGTACAGTACAGGTCAACACTACAGAATGGGTCCAGTCCAGTACAGTACAGGTCAACACTACAGAATGGGTTCAGTACAGTACAGTACAGGTCAACACTACAGAATGGGTTCAGTCCAGTACAGTACAGTACAGTACAGGTCAACACTACAGAATGGGTTCAGTTCAGTCCAGTACAGTACAGGTCAACACTAAAGAATGGGTTCAGTACAGTACAGTACAGGTCAACACTACAGAATGGGTCCAGTCCAGTACAGTACAGGTCAACACTACAGAATGGGTCCAGTCCAGTACAGTACAGGTCAACACTACAGAATGGGTTCAGTACAGTACAGTACAGGTCAACACTACAGAATGGGTCCAGTCCAGTACAGTACAGTACAGGTCAACACTACAGAATGGGTTCAGTACAGTACAGTACAGGTCAACTCTACAGAATGGGTTCAGTTCAGTACAGTACAGTACAGTACAGTACAGTACAGTACAGTACAGTACAGTACAGAATGGGTCCAGTCCAGTACAGTACAGTACAGGTCAACACTACAGAATGGGTTCAGTACAGTACATTACAGTACAGGTCAACACTACAGAATGGGTTCAGTACAGTACAGTACAGTACAGGTCAACACTACAGAATGGGTTCAGTACAGTACAGTACAGTACAGGTCAACACTACAGAATGGGTCCAGTCCAGTACAGTACAGTACAGTACAGTACAGGTCAACACTACAGAATGGGTTCAGTCCAGTACAGTACAGTACAGGTCAACACTACAGAATGGGTTCAGTCCAGTACAGTACAGTACAGGTCAACACTACAGAATGGGTTCAGTCCAGTACAGTACAGGTCAACACTACAGAATGGGTCCAGTCCAGTACAGTACAGGTCAACACTACAGAATGGGTTCAGTACAGTACAGTACAGGTCAACACTACAGAATGGGTCCAGTCCAGTACAGTACAGGTCAACACTACAGAATGGGTTCAGTCCAGTACAGTACAGGTCAACACTACAGAATGGGTTCAGTCCAGTACAGTACAGTACAGGTCAACACTACATAATGGGTCCAGTCCAGTACAGTACAGGTCAACACTACAGAATGGGTTCAGTACAGTACAGTACAGGTCAACACTACAGAATGGGTCCAGTACAGTACAGTACAGGTCAACACTACAGAATGGGTTCAGTTCAGTCCAGTACAGTACAGGTCAACACTACAGAATGGGTTCAGTCCAGTACAGTACAGTACAGTACAGGTCAACACTACAGAATGGGTTCAGTACAGTACAGTACAGGTCAACACTACAGAATGGGTCCAGTCCAGTACAGTACAGGTCAACACTACAGAATGGGTTCAGTCCAGTACAGTACAGGTCAACACTACAGAATGGGTTCAGTCCAGTACAGTACAGTACAGGTCAACACTACAGAATGGGTTCAGTCCAGTCCAGTACAGTACAGGTCAACACTACAGAATGGGTTCAGTACAGTACAGTACAGGTCAACACTACAGAATGGGTTCAGTATAGTACAGTACAGGTCAACACTACAGAATGGGTCCAGTACAGTACAGTACAGGTCAACACTACAGAATGGGTTCAGTACAGTCCAGTACAGTACAGGTCAACACTACAGAAGGGGTTCAGTACAGTACAGTACAGGTCAACACTACAGAATGGGTTCAGTACAGTACAGTACAGGTCAACACTATAGAATGGGTTCAGTACAGTCCAGTACAGTACAGGTCAACACTACAGAATGGGTTCAGTACAGTACAGTACAGTACAGTACAGTACAGTACAGTACAGTACAGTACAGTACAGTACAGTACAGGTCAACACTACAGAATGGGTTCAGTACAGTCCAGTACAGTACAGGTCAACTCTACAGAATGGGTTCAGTACAGTCCAGTACAGTACAGGTCAACACTACAGAATGGGTCCAGTACAGTACAGGTCAACACTACAGAATGGGTCCAGTCCAGTACAGTACAGGTCAACACTACAGAATGGGTTCAGTACAGTACAGTACAGGTCAACACTACAGAATGGGTCCAGTCCAGTACAGTACAGGTCAACACTACAGAATGGGTTCAGTACAGTACAGTACAGGTCAACACTACAGAATGGGTTCAGTCCAGTACAGTACAGTACAGGTCAACACTACAGAATGGGTTCAGTACAGTACAGTACAGTACAGGTCAACACTACAGAATGGGTTCAGTCCAGTACAGTACAGTACAGGTCAACACTACAGAATGGGTTCAGTTCAGTCCAGTCCAGTACAGGTCAACACTACAGAATGGGTTCAGTACAGTACAGGTCAACACTACAGAATGGGTCCAGTACAGTACAGTACAGGTCAACACTACAGAATGGGTCCAGTCCAGTACAGTACAGTACAGGCCAACACTACAGAATGGGTTCAGTACAGTACAGTACAGTTCAACACTACAGAATGGGTTCAGTCCAGTACAGTACAGGTCAACACTACAGAATGGGTTCAGTCCAGTACAGTACAGGTCAACTCTACAGAATGGGTTCAGTTCAGTCCAGTACAGTACAGGTCAACACTACAGAATGGGTCCAGTCCAGTCCAGTACAGTACAGGTCAACACTACAGAATGGGTTCAGTACAGTACAGTACAGTACAGGTCAACACTACAGAATGGGTTCAGTACAGTACAGTACAGTACAGGTCAACACTACAGAATGGGTTCAGTACAGTACAGTACAGGTCAACACTACAGAATGGGTCCAGTACAGTACAGTACAGTACAGGTCAACACTACAGAATGGGTTCAGTACAGTACAGTACAGTACAGGTCAACACTACAGAATGGGTTCAGTCCAGTACAGTACAGGTCAACACTACAGAATGGGTTCAGTCCAGTACAGTACAGTACAGTACAGGTCAACACTACAGAATGGGGTCAGTCCAGTACAGTACAGTACAGGTCAACACTACAGAATGGGTTCAGTCCAGTCCAGTACAGTACAGGTCAACACTACAGAATGGGTTCAGTCCAGTCCAGTACAGTACAGGTCAACACTACAGAATGGGTTCAGTCCAGTACAGTACAGGTCAACACTACAGAATGGGTTCAGTCCAGTACAGTACAGTACAGTACAGGTCAACACTACAGAATGGGGTCAGTCCAGTACAGTACAGGTCAACACTACAGAATGGGTTCAGTACAGTCCAGTACAGTACAGGTCAACACTACAGAAGGGGTTCAGTACAGTACAGTACAGGTCAACACTACAGAATGGGTTCAGTACAGTACAGCGTGGCAGCGGTGGCCGAACGGATAGCGGCGCGGTCTTGATACCGGAAGGTTCCTAGTTCGAATCAGCCGTCCGACACGTTAAAATTACCACCGCTGAAGTGCCCTTGAACAAGGCATTGAACCACTACGATGAAATGTGTTCTATGAGCAGGGCCTGGCTGGAAACAAGTTCTTGAGCTTAGCCCAGATACCCTGGGTAAATATAGATTTCATTTCATTTCATTTCATTTCATTTCATTTCACAGTACAGGTCAACACTATAGAATGGGTTCAGTACAGTCCAGTACAGTACAGGTCAACACTACAGAATGGGTTCAGTACAGTACAGTACAGTACACTACAGTACAGTACAGGTCAACACTACAGAATGGGTTCAGTACAGTCCAGTACAGTACAGGTCAACTCTACAGAATGGGTTCAGTACAGTACAGTACAGGTCAACACTACATAATGGGTTCAGTCCAGTCCAGTACAGGTCAACACTACAGAATGGGTTCAGTACAGTACAGTACAGTACAGTACAGTACAGTACAGTACAGTACAGTACAGTACAGTACAGGTCAACACTACAGAATGGGTTCAGTACAGTCCAGTACAGTACAGGTCAACTCTACAGAATGGGTTCAGTACAGTCCAGTACAGTACAGGTCAACACTACAGAATGGGTCCAGTACAGTACAGGTCAACACTACAGAATGGGTCCAGTCCAGTACAGTACAGGTCAACACTACAGAATGGGTTCAGTACAGTACAGTACAGGTCAACACTACAGAATGGGTCCAGTCCAGTACAGTACAGGTCAACACTACAGAATGGGTTCAGTACAGTACAGTACAGGTCAACACTACAGAATGGGTTCAGTCCAGTACAGTACAGTACAGGTCAACACTACAGAATGGGTTCAGTACAGTACAGTACAGTACAGGTCAACACTACAGAATGGGTTCAGTCCAGTACAGTACAGTACAGGTCAACACTACAGAATGGGTTCAGTTCAGTCCAGTACAGTACAGGTCAACACTACAGAATGGGTTCAGTACAGTACAGGTCAACACTACAGAATGGGTCCAGTACAGTACAGTACAGGTCAACACTACAGAATGGGTCCAGTCCAGTACAGTACAGTACAGGCCAACACTACAGAATGGGTTCAGTACAGTACAGTACAGGTCAACACTACAGAATGGGTTCAGTCCAGTACAGTACAGGTCAACACTACAGAATGGGTTCAGTCCAGTACAGTACAGGTCAACTCTACAGAATGGGTTCAGTTCAGTCCAGTACAGTACAGGTCAACACTACAGAATGGGTCCAGTCCAGTCCAGTACAGTACAGGTCAACACTACAGAATGGGTTCAGTACAGTACAGTACAGGTCAACACTACAGAATGGGTTCAGTACAGTACAGTACAGTACAGGTCAACACTACAGAATGGGTTCAGTACAGTACAGTACAGGTCAACACTACAGAATGGGTCCAGTACAGTACAGTACAGTACAGGTCAACACTACAGAATGGGTTCAGTACAGTACAGTACAGTACAGGTCAACACTACAGAATGGGTTCAGTCCAGTACAGTACAGGTCAACACTACAGAATGGGTTCAGTCCAGTACAGTACAGTACAGTACAGGTCAACACTACAGAATGGGGTCAGTCCAGTACAGTACAGTACAGGTCAACACTACAGAATGGGTTCAGTCCAGTCCAGTACAGTACAGGTCAACACTACAGAATGGGTTCAGTCCAGTCCAGTACAGTACAGGTCAACACTACAGAATGGGTTCAGTCCAGTACAGTACAGGTCAACACTACAGAATGGGTTCAGTCCAGTACAGTACAGTACAGGTCAACACTACAGAATGGGGTCAGTCCAGTACAGTACAGGTCAACACTACAGAATGGGTTCAGTACAGTCCAGTACAGTACAGGTCAACACTACAGAAGGGGTTCAGTACAGTACAGTACAGGTCAACACTACAGAATGGGTTCAGTACAGTACAGCGTGGCAGCGGTGGCCGAACGGATAGCGGCGCGGTCTTGATACCGGAAGGTTCCTAGTTCGAATCAGCCGTCCGACACGTTAAAATTACCACCGCTGAAGTGCCCTTGAACAAGGCATTGAACCACTACGATGAAATGTGTTCTATGAGCAGGGCCTGGCTGGAAACAAGTTCTTGAGCTTAGCCCAGATACCCTGGGTAAATATAGATTTCATTTCATTTCATTTCATTTCATTTCATTTCATTTCACAGTACAGGTCAACACTATAGAATGGGTTCAGTACAGTCCAGTACAGTACAGGTCAACACTACAGAATGGGTTCAGTACAGTACAGTACAGTACACTACAGTACAGTACAGGTCAACACTACAGAATGGGTTCAGTACAGTCCAGTACAGTACAGGTCAACTCTACAGAATGGGTTCAGTACAGTACAGTACAGGTCAACACTACATAATGGGTTCAGTCCAGTCCAGTACAGGTCAACACTACAGAATGGGTTCAGTCCAGTACAGTACAGGTCAACACTACAGAATGGGTTCAGTACAGTCCAGTACAGTACAGGTCAACACTACAGAATGGGTTCAGTACAGTACAGTACAGTACAGTACAGTACAGTACAGTACAGTACAGGTCAACACTACAGAATGGGTTCAGTACAGTCCAGTACAGTACAGGTCAACTCTACAGAATGGGTTCAGTACAGTACAGTACAGTATAGGTCAACTCTACAGAATGGGTTCAGTCCAGTCCAGTACAGGTCAACACTACAGAATGGGTTCAGTCCAGTACAGTACAGGTCAACACTACAGAATGGGTTCAGTACAGTACAGTACAGGTCAACACTACAGAATGGGTTCAGTACAGTACAGTACAGTACAGGTCAACACTACAGAATGGGTCCAGTACAGTACAGTACAGGTCAACACTACAGAATGGGTTCAGTACAGTACAGTACAGGTCAACACTACAGAATGGGTCCAGTACAGTACAGTACAGGTCAACACTACAGAATGGGTTCAGTACAGTCCAGTACAGTACAGGTCAACACTACAGAAGGGGTTCAGTACAGTACAGTACAGGTCAACACTACATAATGGGTTCAGTACAGTACAGTACAGGTCAACACTATAGAATGGGTTCAATACAGTCCAGTACAGTACAGGTCAACACTACAGAATGGGTTCAGTACAGTACAGTACAGTACAGTACAGGTCAACACTACAGAATGGGTTCAGTACAGTACAGTACAGGTCAACACTACATAATGGGTTCAGTCCAGTCCAGTACAGGTCAACACTACATAATGGGTTCAGTCCAGTCCAGTACAGGTCAACACTACAGAATGAGTTCAGTCCAGTACAGTACAGGTCAACTCTACAGAATGGGTTCAGTCCAGTACAGTACAGGTCAACACTACAGAATGGGTTCAGTACAGTACAGTACAGGTCAACACTACAGAATGGGTCCAGTCCAGTACAGTACAGGTCAACACTACAGAATGGGTCCAGTACAGTACAGGTCAACACTACAGAATGGGTCCAGTCCAGTACAGTACAGGTCGACACTACAGAATGGGTTCAGTACAGTACAGTACAGGTCAACACTACAGAATGGGTCCAGTCCAGTACAGTACAGGTCAACACTACAGAATGGGTTCAGTACAGTACAGTACAGGTCAACACTACAGAATGGGTTCAGTCCAGTACAGTACAGTACAGGTCAACACTACAGAATGGGTTCAGTTCAGTCCAGTACAGTACAGGTCAACACTACAGAATGGGTTCAGTACAGTACAGTACAGGTCAACACTACAGAATGGGTCCAGTCCAGTACAGTACAGGTCAACACTACAGAATGGGTTCAGTACAGTACAGTACAGGTCAACACTACAGAATGGGTTCAGTCCAGTACAGTACAGTACAGTACAGGTCAACACTACAGAATGGGTTCAGTTCAGTCCAGTACAGTACAGGTCAACACTAAAGAATGGGTTCAGTACAGTACAGGTCAACACTACAGAATGGGTCCAGTCCAGTACAGTACAGGTCAACACTACAGAATGGGTCCAGTCCAGTACAGTACAGGTCAACACTACAGAATGGGTTCAGTCCAGTACAGTACAGGTCAACACTACAGAATGGGTCCAGTCCAGTACAGTACAGGTCAACACTACAGAATGGGTTCAGTACAGTACAGTACAGGTCAACTCTACAGAATGGGTTCAGTCCAGTACAGTACAGGTCAACACTACAGAATGGGTCCAGTCCAGTACAGTACAGTACAGGTCAACACTACAGAATGGGTTCAGTACAGTACAGTACAGTACAGGTCAACACTACAGAATGGGTTCAGTACAGTACAGTACAGTACAGGTCAACACTACAGAATGGGTTCAGTACAGTACAGTACAGTACAGGTCAACACTACAGAATGGGTCCAGTCCAGTACAGTACAGTACAGTACAGTACAGGTCAACACTACAGAATGGGTTCAGTCCAGTACAGTACAGTACAGGTCAACACTACAGAATGGGTTCAGTTCAGTCCAGTACAGTACAGGTCAACACTACAGAATGGGTCCAGTCCAGTACAGTACAGGTCAACACTACAGAATGGGTCCAGTCCAGTACAGTACAGTACAGTACAGTACAGTACAGTACAGTACAGTACAGTACAGTACAGTACAGTACAGTACAGTACAGTACAGTACAGTACAGGTCAACACTACAGAATGGGTTCAGTACAGTACAGTACAGGTCAACACTACAGAATGGGTTCAGTCCAGTACAGTACAGTACAGTACAGGTCAACACTACAGAATGGGTCCAGTCCAGTACAGTACAGGTCAACACTACAGAATGGGTTCAGTCCAGTACAGTACAGTACAGTACAGGTCAACACTACAGAATGGGTTCAGTCCAGTCCAGTACAGTACAGGTCAACACTACAGAATGGGTTCAGTCCAGTCCAGTACAGTACAGGTCAACACTACAGAATGGGTTCAGTCCAGTACAGTACAGTACAGGTCAACACTACAGAATGGGTTCAGTACAGTACAGGTCAACACTACAGAATGGGTTCAGTCCAGTACAGTACAGTACAGGTCAACACTACAGAATGGGTTCAGTCCAGTACAGTACAGTACAGGTCAACACTACAGAATGGGTTCAGTTCAGTCCAGTACAGTACAGGTCAACACTACAGAATGGGTTCAGTCCAGTACAGTACAGTACAGGTCAACACTACAGAATGGGTCCAGTCCAGTACAGTACAGTACAGGTCAACACTACAGAATGGGTCCAGTACAGTACAGGTCAACACTACAGAATGGGTTCAGTACAGTACAGGTCAACACTACAGAATGGGTCCAGTCCAGTACAGTACAGGTCAACACTACAGAATGGGTCCAGTCCAGTACAGTACAGGTCAACACTACAGAATGGGTTCAGTCCAGTACAGTACAGGTCAACACTACAGAATGGGTTCAGTACAGTACAGTACAGTACAGGTCAACACTACAGAATGGGTTCAGTCCAGTCCAGTCCAGTCCAGTCCAGTCCAGTACAGTACAGTACAGTACAGTACAGTACAGGTCAACACTACAGAATGGGTTCAGTCCAGTACAGTACAGTACAGTACAGGTCAACACTACATAATGGGTTCAGTCCAGTACAGTACAGGTCAACACTACAGAATGGGTCCAGTCCAGTACAGTACAGTACAGTACAGTACAGTACAGTACAGTACAGTACAGTACAGTACAGTACAGTACAGGTCAACACTACAGAATGGGTCCAGTCCAGTACAGTACAGTACAGTACAGGTCAACACTACAGAATGGGTTCAGTCCAGTACAGTACAGGTCAACACTACAGAATGGGTCCAGTCCAGTACAGTACAGTACAGTACAGTACAGTACAGGTCAACACTACAGAATGGGTCCAGTCCAGTACAGTACAGGTCAACACTACAGAATGGGTTCAGTCCAGTCCAGTACAGTACAGGTCAACACTACAGAATGGGTCCAGTACAGTACAGGTCAACACTACAGAATGGGTCCAGTCCAGTACAGTACAGGTCAACACTACAGAATGGGTTCAGTACAGTACAGTACAGGTCAACACTACAGAATGGGTTCAGTCCAGTACAGTACAGTACAGGTCAACACTACAGAATGGGTTCAGTTCAGTCCAGTACAGTACAGGTCAACACTACAGAATGGGTTCAGTACAGTACAGGTCAACACTAAAGAATGGGTTCAGTACAGTACAGTACAGTACAGGTCAACACTACAGAATGGGTTCAGTACAGTACAGGTCAACACTAAAGAATGGGTTCAGTACAGTACAGGTCAACACTACAGAATGGGTCCAGTCCAGTACAGTACAGGTCAACACTACAGAATGGGTCCAGTCCAGTACAGTACAGGTCAACACTACAGAATGGGTTCAGTACAGTACAGTACAGGTCAACTCTACAGAATGGGTTCAGTTCAGTACAGTACAGTACAGTACAGTACAGGTCAACACTACAGAATGGGTCCAGTCCAGTACAGTACAGTACAGGTCAACACTACAGAATGGGTTCAGTACAGTACAGTACAGTACAGTACAGGTCAACACTACAGAATGGGTTCAGTACAGTACAGTACAGTACAGGTCAACACTACAGAATGGGTTCAGTACAGTACAGTACAGTACAGTACAGTACAGGTCAACACTACAGAATGGGTCCAGTCCAGTCCAGTACAGTACAGTACAGTACAGGTCAACACTACAGAATGGGTTCAGTCCAGTACAGTACAGTACAGTACAGGTCAACACTACAGAATGGGTTCAGTTCAGTCCAGTACAGTACAGGTCAACACTACAGAATGGGTTCAGTCCAGTACAGTACAGGTCAACACTACAGAATGGGTCCAGTACAGTACAGGTCAACACTACAGAATGGGTTCAGTACAGTACAGTACAGTACAGGTCAACACTACAGAATGGGTTCAGTACAGGTCAACACTAAAGAATGGGTTCAGTACAGTACAGGTCAACACTACAGAATGGGTCCAGTCCAGTACAGTACAGGTCAACACTACAGAATGGGTCCAGTCCAGTACAGTACAGGTCAACACTACAGAATGGGTTCAGTACAGTACAGTACAGGTCAACTCTACAGAATGGGTTCAGTTCAGTACAGTACAGTACAGTACAGGTCAACACTACAGAATGGGTCCAGTCCAGTACAGTACAGTACAGGTCAACACTACAGAATGGGTTCAGTACAGTACAGTACAGTACAGGTCAACACTACAGAATGGGTTCAGTACAGTACAGTACAGTACAGGTCAACACTACAGAATGGGTTCAGTACAGTACAGTACAGTACAGGTCAACACTTCAGAATGGGTCCAGTCCAGTACAGTACAGTACAGTACAGTACAGGTCAACACTACAGAATGGGTTCAGTCCAGTACAGTACAGGTCAACACTACAGAATGGGTCCAGTACAGTACAGGTCAACACTACAGAATGGGTTCAGTACAGTACAGTACAGTACAGTACAGGTCAACACTACAGAATGGGTTCAGTTCAGTACAGTACAGTACAGTACAGTACAGTACAGTACAGGTCAACACTACAGAATGGGTCCAGTCCAGTACAGTACAGTACAGGTCAACACTACATAATGGGTTCAGTACAGTACAGTACAGGTCAACACTACAGAATGGGTTCAGTACAGTACAGTACAGTACAGTACAGGTCAACACTACAGAATGGGTTCAGTACAGTACAGGTCAACACTACAGAATGGGTTCAGTACAGTACAGTACAGGTCAACACTACAGAATGGGTTCAGTACAGTACAGTACAGTACAGGTCAACACTACAGAATGGGTTCAGTACAGTACAGGTCAACTCTACAGAATGGGTTCAGTTCAGTACAGTACAGTACAGTACAGGTCAACACTACAGAATGGGTCCAGTCCAGTACAGTACAGTACAGGTCAACACTACAGAATGGGTTCAGTACAGTACAGTACAGGTCAACACTACATAATGGGTTCAGTACAGTACAGTACAGTACAGTACAGTACAGTACAGGTCAACACTACAGAATGGGTTCAGTACAGTACAGTACAGTACAGTACAGGTCAACACTACAGAATGGGTCCAGTCCAGTACAGTACAGTACAGTACAGTACAGTACAGTACAGGTCAACACTACAGAATGGGTTCAGTCCAGTACAGTACAGGTCAACACTACAGAATGGGTCCAGTACAGTACAGGTCAACACTACAGAATGGGTTCAGTTCAGTCCAGTACAGTACAGGTCAACACTACAGAATGGGTTCAGTCCAGTACAGTACAGGTCAACACTACAGAATGGGTCCAGTACAGTACAGGTCAACACTACAGAATGGGTTCAGTACAGTACAGTACAGGTCAACACTACAGAATGGGTTCAGTACAGTACAGTACAGGTCAACACTACAGAATGGGTTCAGTCCAGTCCAGTACAGTACAGTACAGGTCAACACTACAGAATGGGTTCAGTACAGTACTGTACAGGTCAACACTACAGAATGGGTTCAGTCCAGTACAGTACAGTACAGTACAGGTCAACACTACAGAATGGGTTCAGTCCAGTACAGTCCAGTACAGGTCAACACTACAGAATGGGTTCAGTCCAGTACAGTACAGTACAGTACAGGTCAACACTACAGAATGGGTTCAGTACAGTACAGTACAGTACAGTACAGTACAGTACAGTACAGTACAGTACAGTACAGTACAGTACAGGTCAACACTACAGAATGGGTTCAGTACAGTCCAGTACAGTACAGGTCAACTCTACAGAATGGGTTCAGTACAGTACAGTACAGGTCAACACTACAGAATGGGTTCAGTACAGTACAGTACAGTATAGGTCAACTCTACAGAATGGGTTCAGTCCAGTCCAGTACAGGTCAACACTACAGAATGGGTTCAGTCCAGTACAGTACAGGTCAACACTACAGAATGGGTTCAGTACAGTACAGTACAGGTCAACACTACAGAATGGGTTCAGTACAGTACAGTACAGTACAGGTCAACACTACAGAATGGGTCCAGTACAGTACAGTACAGGTCAACACTACAGAATGGGTTCAGTACAGTACAGTACAGGTCAACACTACAGAATGGGTCCAGTACAGTACAGTACAGGTCAACACTACAGAATGGGTTCAGTACAGTCCAGTACAGTACAGGTCAACACTACAGAAGGGGTTCAGTACAGTACAGTACAGGTCAACACTACATAATGGGTTCAGTACAGTACAGTACAGGTCAACACTATAGAATGGGTTCAATACAGTCCAGTACAGTACAGGTCAACACTACAGAATGGGTTCAGTACAGTACAGTACAGTACAGTACAGGTCAACACTACAGAATGGGTTCAGTACAGTACAGTACAGGTCAACACTACATAATGGGTTCAGTCCAGTCCAGTACAGGTCAACACTACATAATGGGTTCAGTCCAGTCCAGTACAGGTCAACACTACAGAATGAGTTCAGTCCAGTACAGTACAGGTCAACTCTACAGAATGGGTTCAGTCCAGTACAGTACAGGTCAACACTACAGAATGGGTTCAGTACAGTACAGTACAGGTCAACACTACAGAATGGGTCCAGTCCAGTACAGTACAGGTCAACACTACAGAATGGGTCCAGTACAGTACAGGTCAACACTACAGAATGGGTCCAGTCCAGTACAGTACAGGTCGACACTACAGAATGGGTTCAGTACAGTACAGTACAGGTCAACACTACAGAATGGGTCCAGTCCAGTACAGTACAGGTCAACACTACAGAATGGGTTCAGTACAGTACAGTACAGGTCAACACTACAGAATGGGTTCAGTCCAGTACAGTACAGTACAGGTCAACACTACAGAATGGGTTCAGTTCAGTCCAGTACAGTACAGGTCAACACTACAGAATGGGTTCAGTACAGTACAGTACAGGTCAACACTACAGAATGGGTCCAGTCCAGTACAGTACAGGTCAACACTACAGAATGGGTTCAGTACAGTACAGTACAGGTCAACACTACAGAATGGGTTCAGTCCAGTACAGTACAGTACAGGTCAACACTACAGAATGGGTTCAGTTCAGTCCAGTACAGTACAGGTCAACACTAAAGAATGGGTTCAGTACAGTACAGGTCAACACTACAGAATGGGTCCAGTCCAGTACAGTACAGGTCAACACTACAGAATGGGTCCAGTCCAGTACAGTACAGGTCAACACTACAGAATGGGTTCAGTCCAGTACAGTACAGGTCAACACTACAGAATGGGTCCAGTCCAGTACAGTACAGGTCAACACTACAGAATGGGTTCAGTACAGTACAGTACAGGTCAACTCTACAGAATGGGTTCAGTCCAGTACAGTACAGGTCAACACTACAGAATGGGTCCAGTCCAGTACAGTACAGTACAGGTCAACACTACAGAATGGGTTCAGTACAGTACAGTACAGTACAGGTCAACACTACAGAATGGGTTCAGTACAGTACAGTACAGGTCAACACTACAGAATGGGTTCAGTACAGTACAGTACAGTACAGGTCAACACTACAGAATGGGTCCAGTCCAGTACAGTACAGTACAGTACAGTACAGGTCAACACTACAGAATGGGTTCAGTCCAGTACAGTACAGTACAGGTCAACACTACAGAATGGGTTCAGTTCAGTCCAGTACAGTACAGGTCAACACTACAGAATGGGTCCAGTCCAGTACAGTACAGGTCAACACTACAGAATGGGTCCAGTCCAGTACAGTACAGTACAGTACAGTACAGTACAGTACAGTACAGTACAGTACAGTACAGTACAGTACAGGTCAACACTACAGAATGGGTTCAGTACAGTACAGTACAGGTCAACACTACAGAATGGGTTCAGTCCAGTACAGTACAGTACAGTACAGGTCAACACTACAGAATGGGTCCAGTCCAGTACAGTACAGGTCAACACTACAGAATGGGTTCAGTCCAGTACAGTACAGTACAGTACAGGTCAACACTACAGAATGGGTTCAGTCCAGTCCAGTACAGTACAGGTCAACACTACAGAATGGGTTCAGTCCAGTCCAGTACAGTACAGGTCAACACTACAGAATGGGTTCAGTCCAGTACAGTACAGTACAGGTCAACACTACAGAATGGGTTCAGTACAGTACAGGTCAACACTACAGAATGGGTTCAGTCCAGTACAGTACAGTACAGGTCAACACTACAGAATGGGTTCAGTCCAGTACAGTACAGTACAGGTCAACACTACAGAATGGGTTCAGTTCAGTCCAGTACAGTACAGGTCAACACTACAGAATGGGTTCAGTCCAGTACAGTACAGTACAGGTCAACACTACAGAATGGGTCCAGTCCAGTACAGTACAGTACAGGTCAACACTACAGAATGGGTCCAGTACAGTACAGGTCAACACTACAGAATGGGTTCAGTACAGTACAGGTCAACACTACAGAATGGGTCCAGTCCAGTACAGTACAGGTCAACACTACAGAATGGGTCCAGTCCAGTACAGTACAGGTCAACACTACAGAATGGGTTCAGTCCAGTACAGTACAGGTCAACACTACAGAATGGGTTCAGTACAGTACAGTACAGTACAGGTCAACACTACAGAATGGGTTCAGTCCAGTCCAGTCCAGTCCAGTCCAGTACAGTACAGTACAGTACAGTACAGTACAGGTCAACACTACAGAATGGGTTCAGTCCAGTACAGTACAGTACAGGTCAACACTACATAATGGGTTCAGTCCAGTACAGTACAGGTCAACACTACAGAATGGGTCCAGTCCAGTACAGTACAGTACAGTACAGTACAGTACAGTACAGTACAGTACAGTACAGTACAGTACAGTACAGTACAGGTCAACACTACAGAATGGGTCCAGTCCAGTACAGTACAGTACAGTACAGGTCAACACTACAGAATGGGTTCAGTCCAGTACAGTACAGGTCAACACTACAGAATGGGTCCAGTCCAGTACAGTACAGTACAGTACAGTACAGTACAGTACAGGTCAACACTACAGAATGGGTCCAGTCCAGTACAGTACAGGTCAACACTACAGAATGGGTTCAGTCCAGTCCAGTACAGTACAGGTCAACACTACAGAATGGGTCCAGTACAGTACAGGTCAACACTACAGAATGGGTCCAGTCCAGTACAGTACAGGTCAACACTACAGAATGGGTTCAGTACAGTACAGTACAGGTCAACACTACAGAATGGGTTCAGTCCAGTACAGTACAGTACAGGTCAACACTACAGAATGGGTTCAGTTCAGTCCAGTACAGTACAGGTCAACACTACAGAATGGGTTCAGTACAGTACAGGTCAACACTAAAGAATGGGTTCAGTACAGTACAGTACAGTACAGGTCAACACTACAGAATGGGTTCAGTCCAGTACAGTACAGGTCAACACTACAGAATGGGTTCAGTTCAGTCCAGTACAGTACAGGTCAACACTAAAGAATGGGTTCAGTACAGTACAGGTCAACACTACAGAATGGGTCCAGTCCAGTACAGTACAGGTCAACACTACAGAATGGGTCCAGTCCAGTACAGTACAGGTCAACACTACAGAATGGGTTCAGTACAGTACAGTACAGGTCAACTCTACAGAATGGGTTCAGTTCAGTACAGTACAGTACAGTACAGTACAGGTCAACACTACAGAATGGGTCCAGTCCAGTACAGTACAGTACAGGTCAACACTACAGAATGGGTTCAGTACAGTACAGTACAGTACAGTACAGGTCAACACTACAGAATGGGTTCAGTACAGTACAGTACAGTACAGGTCAACACTACAGAATGGGTTCAGTACAGTACAGTACAGTACAGTACAGTACAGGTCAACACTACAGAATGGGTCCAGTCCAGTCCAGTACAGTACAGTACAGTACAGGTCAACACTACAGAATGGGTTCAGTCCAGTACAGTACAGTACAGTACAGGTCAACACTACAGAATGGGTTCAGTTCAGTCCAGTACAGTACAGGTCAACACTACAGAATGGGTTCAGTCCAGTACAGTACAGGTCAACACTACAGAATGGGTTCAGTACAGTACAGTACAGTACAGGTCAACACTACAGAATGGGTTCAGTACAGGTCAACACTAAAGAATGGGTTCAGTCCAGTCCAGTACAGTACAGGTCAACACTACAGAATGGGTCCAGTCCAGTACAGTACAGGTCAACACTACAGAATGGGTCCAGTCCAGTACAGTACAGGTCAACACTACAGAATGGGTTCAGTACAGTACAGTACAGGTCAACTCTACAGAATGGGTTCAGTTCAGTACAGTACAGTACAGTACAGGTCAACACTACAGAATGGGTCCAGTCCAGTACAGTACAGTACAGGTCAACACTACAGAATGGGTTCAGTACAGTACAGTACAGTACAGTACAGGTCAACACTACAGAATGGGTTCAGTACAGTACAGTACAGTACAGGTCAACACTACAGAATGGGTTCAGTACAGTACAGTACAGTACAGGTCAACACTTCAGAATGGGTCCAGTCCAGTACAGTACAGTACAGTACAGTACAGGTCAACACTACAGAATGGGTTCAGTCCAGTACAGTACAGGTCAACACTACAGAATGGGTCCAGTACAGTACAGGTCAACACTACAGAATGGGTTCAGTACAGTACAGTACAGTACAGTACAGGTCAACACTACAGAATGGGTTCAGTTCAGTACAGTACAGTACAGTACAGTACAGTACAGGTCAACACTACAGAATGGGTCCAGTCCAGTACAGTACAGTACAGGTCAACACTACAGAATGGGTTCAGTACAGTACAGTACAGGTCAACACTACAGAATGGGTTCAGTACAGTACAGTACAGTACAGTACAGGTCAACACTACAGAATGGGTTCAGTACAGTACAGGTCAACACTACAGAATGGGTTCAGTACAGTACAGTACAGGTCAACACTACAGAATGGGTTCAGTACAGTACAGTACAGTACAGGTCAACACTACAGAATGGGTTCAGTACAGTACAGGTCAACTCTACAGAATGGGTTCAGTTCAGTACAGTACAGTACAGTACAGGTCAACACTACAGAATGGGTCCAGTCCAGTACAGTACAGTACAGGTCAACACTACAGAATGGGTTCAGTACAGTACAGTACAGGTCAACACTACATAATGGGTTCAGTACAGTACAGTACAGTACAGTACAGTACAGTACAGGTCAACACTACAGAATGGGTTCAGTACAGTACAGTACAGTACAGTACAGGTCAACACTACAGAATGGGTCCAGTCCAGTACAGTACAGTACAGTACAGTACAGTACAGGTCAACACTACAGAATGGGTTCAGTCCAGTACAGTACAGGTCAACACTACAGAATGGGTCCAGTACAGTACAGGTCAACACTACAGAATGGGTTCAGTTCAGTCCAGTACAGTACAGGTCAACACTACAGAATGGGTTCAGTCCAGTACAGTACAGGTCAACACTACAGAATGGGTCCAGTACAGTACAGGTCAACACTACAGAATGGGTTCAGTACAGTACAGTACAGGTCAACACTACAGAATGGGTTCAGTACAGTACAGTACAGGTCAACACTACAGAATGGGTTCAGTCCAGTCCAGTACAGTACAGTACAGGTCAACACTACAGAATGGGTTCAGTACAGTACTGTACAGGTCAACACTACAGAATGGGTTCAGTCCAGTACAGTACAGTACAGTACAGGTCAACACTACAGAATGGGTTCAGTCCAGTACAGTCCAGTACAGGTCAACACTACAGAATGGGTTCAGTCCAGTACAGTACAGTACAGTACAGGTCAACACTACAGAATGGGTTCAGTACAGTACAGTACAGGTCAACACTACAGAATGGGTCCAGTCCAGTACAGTACAGTACAGGTCAACACTACAGAATGGGTTCAGTCCAGTACAGTACAGTACAGTACAGGTCAACACTACAGAATGGGTTCAGTCCAGTACAGTACAGTACAGGTCAACACTACAGAATGGGTTCAGTCCAGTCCAGTACAGTACAGGTCAACACTACAGAATGGGTTCAGTCCAGTACAGTACAGGTCAACACTACAGAATGGGTTCAGTACAGTACAGTACAGTACAGGTCAACACTACAGAATGGGTTCAGTCCAGTACAGTACAGTACAGGTCAACACTACAGAATGGGTCCAGTCCATTACAGTACAGGTCAACACTACAGAATGGGTTCAGTACAGTACAGTACAGGTCAACACTACAGAATGGGTTCAGTCCAGTCCAGTACAGTACAGTACAGGTCAACACTACAGAATGGGTTCAGTACAGTACTGTACAGGTCAACACTACAGAATGGGTTCAGTCCAGTACAGTACAGTACAGTACAGGTCAACACTACAGAATGGGTTCAGTCCAGTACAGTCCAGTACAGGTCAACACTACAGAATGGGTTCAGTCCAGTACAGTACAGTACAGTACAGGTCAACACTACAGAATGGGTTCAGTACAGTACAGTACAGGTCAACACTACAGAATGGGTCCAGTCCAGTACAGTACAGTACAGGTCAACACTACAGAATGGGTTCAGTCCAGTACAGTACAGTACAGTACAGGTCAACACTACAGAATGGGTTCAGTCCAGTACAGTACAGTACAGGTCAACACTACAGAATGGGTTCAGTCCAGTCCAGTACAGTACAGGTCAACACTACAGAATGGGTTCAGTCCAGTACAGTACAGGTCAACACTACAGAATGGGTTCAGTACAGTACAGTACAGTACAGGTCAACACTACAGAATGGGTTCAGTCCAGTACAGTACAGTACAGGTCAACACTACAGAATGGGTCCAGTCCATTACAGTACAGGTCAACACTACAGAATGGGTTCAGTACAGTACAGTACAGGTCAACTCTACAGAATGGGTTCAGTCCAGTACAGTACAGGTCAACACTACAGAATGGGTCCAGTCCAGTACAGTACAGTACAGGTCAACACTACAGAATGGGTTCAGTACAGTACAGTACAGTACAGGTCAACACTACAGAATGGGTTCAGTACAGTACAGTACAGTACAGGTCAACACTACAGAATGGGTTCAGTACAGTACAGTACAGTACAGGTCAACACTACAGAATGGGTCCAGTCCAGTACAGTACAGTACAGTACAGTACAGGTCAACACTACAGAATGGGTTCAGTCCAGTACAGTCCAGTACAGGTCAACACTACAGAATGGGTTCAGTTCAGTCCAGTACAGTACAGGTCAACACTACAGAATGGGTCCAGTCCAGTACAGTACAGGTCAACACTACAGAATGGGTCCAGTCCAGTACAGTACAGTACAGTACAGTACAGTACAGGTCAACACTACAGAATGGGTTCAGTACAGTACAGTACAGGTCAACACTACAGAATGGGTTCAGTCCAGTACAGTACAGTACAGTACAGTACAGGTCAACACTACAGAATGGGTCCAGTCCAGTACAGTACAGGTCAACACTACAGAATGGGTTCAGTCCAGTACAGTACAGTACAGGTCAACACTACAGAATGGGTTCAGTCCAGTCCAGTACAGTACAGGTCAACACTACAGAATGGGTTCAGTCCAGTCCAGTACAGTACAGGTCAACACTACAGAATGGGTTCAGTCCAGTACAGTACAGTACAGGTCAACACTACAGAATGGGTTCAGTACAGTACAGGTCAACACTACAGAATGGGTTCAGTCCAGTACAGTACAGTACAGGTCAACACTACAGAATGGGTTCAGTCCAGTACAGTACAGTACAGGTCAACACTACAGAATGGGTTCAGTTCAGTCCAGTACAGTACAGGTCAACACTACAGAATGGGTTCAGTCCAGTACAGTACAGTACAGGTCAACACTACAGAATGGGTCCAGTCCAGTACAGTACAGTACAGGTCAACACTACAGAATGGGTCCAGTACAGTACAGGTCAACACTACAGAATGGGTTCAGTACAGTACAGGTCAACACTACAGAATGGGTCCAGTCCAGTACAGTACAGGTCAACACTACAGAATGGGTCCAGTCCAGTACAGTACAGGTCAACACTACAGAATGGGTTCAGTCCAGTACAGTACAGGTCAACACTACAGAATGGGTTCAGTACAGTACAGTACAGTACAGGTCAACACTACAGAATGGGTTCAGTCCAGTCCAGTCCAGTCCAGTCCAGTACAGTACAGTACAGTACAGTACAGTACAGTACAGTACAGTACAGTACAGTACAGGTCAACACTACAGAATGGGTTCAGTCCAGTACAGTACAGTACAGTACAGTACAGGTCAACACTACATAATGGGTTCAGTCCAGTACAGTACAGGTCAACACTACAGAATGGGTCCAGTCCAGTACAGTACAGTACAGTACAGTACAGTACAGTACAGGTCAACACTACAGAATGGGTCCAGTCCAGTACAGTACAGTACAGTACAGGTCAACACTACAGAATGGGTTCAGTCCAGTACAGTACAGGTCAACACTACAGAATGGGTCCAGTCCAGTCCAGTACAGTACAGTACAGTACAGTACAGTACAGTACAGTACAGTACAGTACAGTACAGGTCAACACTACAGAATGGGTCCAGTCCAGTACAGTACAGGTCAACACTACAGAATGGGTTCAGTCCAGTACAGTACAGTACAGGTCAACACTACAGAATGGGTTCAGTCCAGTCCAGTACAGTACAGGTCAACACTACAGAATGGGTCCAGTACAGTACAGGTCAACACTACAGAATGGGTCCAGTCCAGTACAGTACAGGTCAACACTACAGAATGGGTTCAGTACAGTACAGTACAGGTCAACACTACAGAATGGGTTCAGTCCAGTACAGTACAGTACAGGTCAACACTACAGAATGGGTTCAGTTCAGTCCAGTACAGTACAGGTCAACACTACAGAATGGGTTCAGTACAGTACAGGTCAACACTAAAGAATGGGTTCAGTACAGTACAGGTCAACACTACAGAATGGGTCCAGTCCAGTACAGTACAGGTCAACACTACAGAATGGGTCCAGTCCAGTACAGTACAGGTCAACACTACAGAATGGGTTCAGTACAGTACAGTACAGGTCAACTCTACAGAATGGGTTCAGTTCAGTACAGTACAGTACAGTACAGGTCAACACTACAGAATGGGTCCAGTCCAGGACAGTACAGTACAGGTCAACACTACAGAATGGGTTCAGTACAGTACAGTACAGTACAGTACAGTACAGGTCAACACTACAGAATGGGTTCAGTACAGTACAGTACAGTACAGGTCAACACTACAGAATGGGTTCAGTACAGTACAGTACAGTACAGGTCAACACTACAGAATGGGTCCAGTCCAGTCCAGTACAGTACAGTACAGTACAGGTCAACACTACAGAATGGGTTCAGTCCAGTACAGTACAGTACAGTACAGGTCAACACTACAGAATGGGTTCAGTTCAGTCCAGTACAGTACAGGTCAACACTACAGAATGGGTTCAGTCCAGTACAGTACAGGTCAACACTACAGAATGGGTCCAGTACAGTACAGGTCAACACTACAGAATGGGTTCAGTACAGTACAGTACAGGTCAACACTACAGAATGGGTTCAGTACAGTACAGTACAGGTCAACACTACAGAATGGGTTCAGTCCAGTACAGTACAGTACACTATACAGGTCAACACTACAGAATGGGTCCAGTCCAGTACAGTACAGGTCAACACTACAGAATGGGTTCAGTACAGTACAGTACAGGTCAACACTACAGAATGGGTTCAGTCCAGTACAGTACAGGTCAACACTACAGAATGGGTTCAGTACAGTACAGTACAGTACAGGTCAACACTACAGAATGGGTTCAGTACAGTACAGGTCAACACTAAAGAATGGGTTCAGTACAGTACAGGTCAACACTACAGAATGGGTCCAGTCCAGTACAGTACAGGTCAACACTACAGAATGGGTCCAGTCCAGTACAGTACAGGTCAACACTACAGAATGGGTTCAGTACAGTACAGTACAGGTCAACTCTACAGAATGGGTTCAGTTCAGTACAGTACAGGTCAACACTACAGAATGGGTCCAGTCCAGTACAGTACAGTACAGGTCAACACTACAGAATGGGTTCAGTACAGTACAGTACAGTACAGGTCAACACTACAGAATGGGTTCAGTACAGTACAGTACAGTACAGGTCAACACTACAGAATGGGTTCAGTACAGTACAGTACAGTACAGGTCAACACTACAGAATGGGTCCAGTACAGTACAGTACAGTACAGTACAGTACAGGTCAACACTACAGAATGGGTTCAGTCCAGTACAGTACAGGTCAACACTACATAATGGGTCCAGTACAGTACAGGTCAACACTACAGAATGGGTTCAGTACAGTACAGTACAGTACAGGTCAACACTACAGAATGGGTTCAGTTCAGTACAGTACAGTACAGTACAGGTCAACACTACAGAATGGGTCCAGTCCAGTACAGTACAGTACAGGTCAACACTACAGAATGGGTTCAGTACAGTACAGTACAGTACAGGTCAACACTACAGAATGGGTTCAGTACAGTACAGTACAGTACAGGTCAACACTACAGAATGGGTTCAGTACAGTACAGTACAGGTCAACACTACAGAATGGGTTCAGTACAGTACAGTACAGTACAGGTCAACACTACAGAATGGGTTCAGTACAGTACAGTACAGGTCAACTCTACAGAATGGGTTCAGTTCAGTACAGTACAGTACAGTACAGGTCAACACTACAGAATGGGTCCAGTCCAGTACAGTACAGTACAGGTCAACACTACAGAATGGGTTCAGTACAGTACAGTACAGGTCAACACTACAGAATGGGTTCAGTACAGTACAGTACAGTACAGGTCAACACTACAGAATGGGTCCAGTCCAGTACAGTACAGTACAGTACAGGTCAACACTACAGAATGGGTTCAGTTCAGTCCAGTACAGTACAGGTCAACACTACAGAATGGGTTCAGTCCAGTACAGTACAGGTCAACACTACAGAATGGGTCCAGTACAGTACAGGTCAACACTACAGAATGGGTTCAGTACAGTACAGTACAGTACAGGTCAACACTACAGAATGGGTTCAGTACAGGTCAACACTAAAGAATGGGTTCAGTCCAGTCCAGTACAGTACAGGTCAACACTACAGAATGGGTCCAGTCCAGTACAGTACAGGTCAACACTACAGAATGGGTCCAGTCCAGTACAGTACAGGTCAACACTACAGAATGGGTTCAGTACAGTACAGTACAGGTCAACTCTACAGAATGGGTTCAGTTCAGTACAGTACAGTACAGTACAGGTCAACACTACAGAATGGGTCCAGTCCAGTACAGTACAGTACAGGTCAACACTACAGAATGGGTTCAGTACAGTACAGTACAGTACAGGTCAACACTACAGAATGGGTTCAGTACAGTACAGTACAGTACAGGTCAACACTACAGAATGGGTTCAGTACAGTACAGTACAGTACAGGTCAACACTTCAGAATGGGTCCAGTCCAGTACAGTACAGTACAGTACAGTACAGTACAGGTCAACACTACAGAATGGGTTCAGTCCAGTACAGTACAGGTCAACACTACAGAATGGGTCCAGTACAGTACAGGTCAACACTACAGAATGGGTTCAGTACAGTACAGTACAGTACAGTACAGGTCAACACTACAGAATGGGTTCAGTTCAGTACAGTACAGTACAGTACAGTACAGGTCAACACTACAGAATGGGTCCAGTCCAGTACAGTACAGTACAGGTCAACACTACAGAATGGGTTCAGTACAGTACAGTACAGGTCAACACTACAGAATGGGTTCAGTACAGTACAGTACAGTACAGTACAGGTCAACACTACAGAATGGGTTCAGTACAGTACAGGTCAACACTACAGAATGGGTTCAGTACAGTACAGTACAGGTCAACACTACAGAATGGGTTCAGTACAGTACAGTACAGTACAGGTCAACACTACAGAATGGGTTCAGTACAGTACAGGTCAACTCTACAGAATGGGTTCAGTTCAGTACAGTACAGTACAGTACAGGTCAACACTACAGAATGGGTCCAGTCCAGTACAGTACAGTACAGGTCAACACTACAGAATGGGTTCAGTACAGTACAGTACAGGTCAACACTACATAATGGGTTCAGTACAGTACAGTACAGTACAGTACAGTACAGGTCAACACTACAGAATGGGTTCAGTACAGTACAGTACAGTACAGTACAGTACAGGTCAACACTACAGAATGGGTCCAGTCCAGTACAGTACAGTACAGTACAGTACAGTACAGGTCAACACTACAGAATGGGTTCAGTCCAGTACAGTACAGGTCAACACTACAGAATGGGTCCAGTACAGTACAGGTCAACACTACAGAATGGGTTCAGTTCAGTCCAGTACAGTACAGGTCAACACTACAGAATGGGTTCAGTCCAGTACAGTACAGGTCAACACTACAGAATGGGTCCAGTACAGTACAGGTCAACACTACAGAATGGGTTCAGTACAGTACAGTACAGGTCAACACTACAGAATGGGTTCAGTACAGTACAGTACAGGTCAACACTACAGAATGGGTTCAGTCCAGTCCAGTACAGTACAGTACAGGTCAACACTACAGAATGGGTTCAGTACAGTACTGTACAGGTCAACACTACAGAATGGGTTCAGTCCAGTACAGTACAGTACAGTACAGGTCAACACTACAGAATGGGTTCAGTCCAGTACAGTCCAGTACAGGTCAACACTACAGAATGGGTTCAGTCCAGTACAGTACAGTACAGTACAGGTCAACACTACAGAATGGGTTCAGTACAGTACAGTACAGGTCAACACTACAGAATGGGTCCAGTCCAGTACAGTACAGTACAGGTCAACACTACAGAATGGGTTCAGTCCAGTACAGTACAGTACAGTACAGGTCAACACTACAGAATGGGTTCAGTCCAGTACAGTACAGTACAGGTCAACACTACAGAATGGGTTCAGTCCAGTCCAGTACAGTACAGGTCAACACTACAGAATGGGTTCAGTCCAGTACAGTACAGGTCAACACTACAGAATGGGTTCAGTACAGTACAGTACAGTACAGGTCAACACTACAGAATGGGTTCAGTCCAGTACAGTACAGTACAGGTCAACACTACAGAATGGGTCCAGTCCATTACAGTACAGGTCAACACTACAGAATGGGTTCAGTACAGTACAGTACAGGTCAACACTACAGAATGGGTTCAGTCCAGTCCAGTACAGTACAGTACAGGTCAACACTACAGAATGGGTTCAGTACAGTACTGTACAGGTCAACACTACAGAATGGGTTCAGTCCAGTGCAGTACAGTACAGTACAGGTCAACACTACAGAATGGGTTCAGTCCAGTACAGTCCAGTACAGGTCAACACTACAGAATGGGTTCAGTCCAGTACAGTACAGTACAGTACAGGTCAACACTACAGAATGGGTTCAGTACAGTACAGTACAGGTCAACACTACAGAATGGGTCCAGTCCAGTACAGTACAGTACAGGTCAACACTACAGAATGGGTTCAGTCCAGTACAGTACAGTACAGTACAGGTCAACACTACAGAATGGGTTCAGTCCAGTACAGTACAGTACAGGTCAACACTACAGAATGGGTTCAGTCCAGTCCAGTACAGTACAGGTCAACACTACAGAATGGGTTCAGTCCAGTACAGTACAGGTCAACACTACAGAATGGGTTCAGTACAGTACAGTACAGTACAGGTCAACACTACAGAATGGGTTCAGTCCAGTACAGTACAGTACAGGTCAACACTACAGAATGGGTCCAGTCCATTACAGTACAGGTCAACACTACAGAATGGGTTCAGTACAGTACAGTACAGGTCAACTCTACAGAATGGGTTCAGTCCAGTACAGTACAGGTCAACACTACAGAATGGGTCCAGTCCAGTACAGTACAGTACAGGTCAACACTACAGAATGGGTTCAGTACAGTACAGTACAGTACAGGTCAACACTACAGAATGGGTTCAGTACAGTACAGTACAGTACAGGTCAACACTACAGAATGGGTTCAGTACAGTACAGTACAGTACAGGTCAACACTACAGAATGGGTCCAGTCCAGTACAGTACAGTACAGTACAGTACAGGTCAACACTACAGAATGGGTTCAGTCCAGTACAGTCCAGTACAGGTCAACACTACAGAATGGGTTCAGTTCAGTCCAGTACAGTACAGGTCAACACTACAGAATGGGTCCAGTCCAGTACAGTACAGGTCAACACTACAGAATGGGTCCAGTCCAGTACAGTACAGTACAGTACAGTACAGTACAGTACAGTACAGTACAGTACAGTACAGTACAGGTCAACACTACAGAATGGGTTCAGTACAGTACAGTACAGGTCAACACTACAGAATGGGTTCAGTCCAGTACAGTACAGTACAGTACAGTACAGGTCAACACTACAGAATGGGTCCAGTCCAGTACAGTACAGGTCAACACTACAGAATGGGTTCAGTCCAGTACAGTACAGTACAGGTCAACACTACAGAATGGGTTCAGTCCAGTCCAGTACAGTACAGGTCAACACTACAGAATGGGTTCAGTCCAGTCCAGTACAGTACAGGTCAACACTACAGAATGGGTTCAGTCCAGTACAGTACAGTACAGGTCAACACTACAGAATGGGTTCAGTACAGTACAGGTCAACACTACAGAATGGGTTCAGTCCAGTACAGTACAGTACAGTACAGGTCAACACTACAGAATGGGTTCAGTTCAGTCCAGTACAGTACAGGTCAACACTACAGAATGGGTTCAGTCCAGTACAGTACAGTACAGGTCAACACTACAGAATGGGTCCAGTCCAGTACAGTACAGTACAGGTCAACACTACAGAATGGGTCCAGTACAGTACAGGTCAACACTACAGAATGGGTTCAGTACAGTACAGGTCAACACTACAGAATGGGTCCAGTCCAGTACAGTACAGGTCAACACTACAGAATGGGTCCAGTCCAGTACAGTACAGGTCAACACTACAGAATGGGTTCAGTCCAGTACAGTACAGGTCAACACTACAGAATGGGTTCAGTACAGTACAGTACAGTACAGGTCAACACTACAGAATGGGTTCAGTCCAGTCCAGTCCAGTCCAGTCCAGTCCAGTACAGTACAGTACAGTACAGTACAGTACAGTACAGTACAGGTCAACACTACAGAATGGGTTCAGTCCAGTACAGTACAGTACAGTACAGTACAGGTCAACACTACATAATGGGTTCAGTCCAGTACAGTACAGGTCAACACTACAGAATGGGTCCAGTCCAGTACAGTACAGTACAGTACAGTACAGTACAGGTCAACACTACAGAATGGGTCCAGTCCAGTACAGTACAGTACAGTACAGGTCAACACTACAGAATGGGTTCAGTCCAGTACAGTACAGGTCAACACTACAGAATGGGTCCAGTCCAGTCCAGTACAGTACAGTACAGTACAGTACAGTACAGTACAGTACAGTACAGTACAGTACAGGTCAACACTACAGAATGGGTCCAGTCCAGTACAGTACAGGTCAACACTACAGAATGGGTTCAGTCCAGTACAGTACAGTACAGGTCAACACTACAGAATGGGTTCAGTCCAGTCCAGTACAGTACAGGTCAACACTACAGAATGGGTCCAGTACAGTACAGGTCAACACTACAGAATGGGTCCAGTCCAGTACAGTACAGGTCAACACTACAGAATGGGTTCAGTACAGTACAGTACAGGTCAACACTACAGAATGGGTTCAGTCCAGTACAGTACAGTACAGGTCAACACTACAGAATGGGTTCAGTTCAGTCCAGTACAGTACAGGTCAACACTACAGAATGGGTTCAGTACAGTACAGGTCAACACTAAAGAATGGGTTCAGTACAGTACAGGTCAACACTACAGAATGGGTTCAGTCCAGTCCAGTACAGTACAGGTCAACACTACAGAATGGGTCCAGTCCAGTACAGTACAGGTCAACACTACAGAATGGGTTCAGTACAGTACAGTACAGGTCAACTCTACAGAATGGGTTCAGTTCAGTACAGTACAGTACAGTACAGGTCAACACTACAGAATGGGTCCAGTCCAGGACAGTACAGTACAGGTCAACACTACAGAATGGGTTCAGTACAGTACAGTACAGTACAGTACAGTACAGGTCAACACTACAGAATGGGTTCAGTACAGTACAGTACAGTACAGGTCAACACTACAGAATGGGTTCAGTACAGTACAGTACAGTACAGGTCAACACTACAGAATGGGTCCAGTCCAGTCCAGTACAGTACAGTACAGTACAGGTCAACACTACAGAATGGGTTCAGTCCAGTACAGTACAGTACAGTACAGGTCAACACTACAGAATGGGTTCAGTTCAGTCCAGTACAGTACAGGTCAACACTACAGAATGGGTTCAGTCCAGTACAGTACAGGTCAACACTACAGAATGGGTCCAGTACAGTACAGGTCAACACTACAGAATGGGTTCAGTACAGTACAGTACAGGTCAACACTACAGAATGGGTTCAGTACAGTACAGTACAGGTCAACACTACAGAATGGGTTCAGTCCAGTACAGTACAGTACACTATACAGGTCAACACTACAGAATGGGTCCAGTCCAGTACAGTACAGGTCAACACTACAGAATGGGTTCAGTACAGTACAGTACAGGTCAACACTACAGAATGGGTTCAGTCCAGTACAGTACAGGTCAACACTACAGAATGGGTTCAGTACAGTACAGTACAGTACAGGTCAACACTACAGAATGGGTTCAGTACAGTACAGGTCAACACTAAAGAATGGGTTCAGTACAGTACAGGTCAACACTACAGAATGGGTCCAGTCCAGTACAGTACAGGTCAACACTACAGAATGGGTCCAGTCCAGTACAGTACAGGTCAACACTACAGAATGGGTTCAGTACAGTACAGTACAGGTCAACTCTACAGAATGGGTTCAGTTCAGTACAGTACAGGTCAACACTACAGAATGGGTCCAGTCCAGTACAGTACAGTACAGGTCAACACTACAGAATGGGTTCAGTACAGTACAGTACAGTACAGGTCAACACTACAGAATGGGTTCAGTACAGTACAGTACAGTACAGGTCAACACTACAGAATGGGTTCAGTACAGTACAGTACAGTACAGGTCAACACTACAGAATGGGTCCAGTACAGTACAGTACAGTACAGTACAGTACAGGTCAACACTACAGAATGGGTTCAGTCCAGTACAGTACAGGTCAACACTACATAATGGGTCCAGTACAGTACAGGTCAACACTACAGAATGGGTTCAGTACAGTACAGTACAGTACAGGTCAACACTACAGAATGGGTTCAGTTCAGTACAGTACAGTACAGTACAGGTCAACACTACAGAATGGGTCCAGTCCAGTACAGTACAGTACAGGTCAACACTACAGAATGGGTTCAGTACAGTACAGTACAGTACAGGTCAACACTACAGAATGGGTTCAGTACAGTACAGTACAGTACAGGTCAACACTACAGAATGGGTTCAGTACAGTACAGTACAGGTCAACACTACAGAATGGGTTCAGTACAGTACAGTACAGTACAGTACAGGTCAACACTACAGAATGGGTTCATTACAGTACAGTACAGGTCAACTCTACAGAATGGGTTCAGTTCAGTACAGTACAGTACAGTACAGGTCAACACTACAGAATGGGTCCAGTCCAGTACAGTACAGTACAGGTCAACACTACAGAATGGGTTCAGTACAGTACAGTACAGGTCAACACTACAGAATGGGTTCAGTACAGTACAGTACAGTACAGGTCAACACTACAGAATGGGTCCAGTCCAGTACAGTACAGTACAGTACAGTACAGTACAGTACAGTACAGTACAGGTCAACACTACAGAATGGGTTCAGTCCAGTACAGTACAGGTCAACACTACAGAATGGGTCCAGTACAGTACAGGTCAACACTACAGAATGGGTTCAGTTCAGTCCAGTACAGTACAGGTCAACACTACAGAATGGGTTCAGTCCAGTACAGTACAGGTCAACACTACAGAATGGGTCCAGTACAGGTCAACACTACAGAATGGGTTCGGTACAGTACAGTACAGGTCAACACTACAGAATGGGTTCAGTACAGTACAGTACAGGTCAACACTACAGAATGGGTTCAGTCCAGTCCAGTACAGTACAGTACAGGTCAACACTACAGAATGGGTTCAGTACAGTACAGTACAGGTCAACACTACAGAATGGGTTCAGTCCAGTACAGTACAGTACAGTACAGGTCAACACTACAGAATGGGTTCAGTCCAGTACAGTCCAGTACAGGTCAACACTACAGAATGGGTTCAGTACAGTACAGTACAGGTCAACACTACAGAATGGGTTCAGTCCAGTACAGTACAGTACAGTACAGGTCAACACTACAGAATGGGTTCAGTCCAGTACAGTACAGTACAGGTCAACACTACAGAATGGGTTCAGTCCAGTCCAGTACAGTACAGGTCAACACTACAGAATGGGTTCAGTCCAGTACAGTACAGGTCAACACTACAGAATGGGTTCAGTACAGTACAGTACAGTACAGTACAGTACAGGTCAACACTACAGAATGGGTTCAGTCCAGTACAGTACAGTACAGGTCAACACTACAGAATGGGTCCAGTCCAGTACAGAACAGTACAGGTCAACACTACAGAATGGGTTCAGTACAGTACAGGTCAACACTACAGAATGGGTTCAGTCCAGTACAGTACAGGTCAACACTACAGAATGGGTTCAGTCCAGTACAGGTCAACACTACAGAATGGGTTCAGTCCAGTACAGTACAGGTCAACACTACAGAATGGGTTCAGTACAGTACAGTACAGGTCAACACTACAGAATGGGTTCAGTCCAGTACAGTACAGTACAGTACAGTACAGTACAGTACAGTACAGTACAGTACAGTACAGTACAGTACAGTACAGTACAGGTCAACACTACAGAATGGGTTCAGTCCAGTACAGTACAGTACAGTACAGGTCAACACTACATAATGGGTTCAGTCCAGTACAGTACAGTACAGTACAGGTCAACTCTACAGAATGGGTTCAGTCCAGTCCAGTACAGTACAGGTCAACACTACAGAATGGGGTCAGTCCAGTACAGTACAGGTCAACACTACAGAATGGGTTCAGTCCAGTCCAGTACAGTACAGGTCAACACTACAGAATGGGGTCAGTCCAGTCCAGTACAGTACAGGTCAACTCTACAGAATGGGGTCAGTCCAGTCCAGTACAGTACAGGTCAACACTACAGAATGGGGTCAGTCCAGTCCAGTACAGTACAGGTCAACACTACAGAATGGGTTCAGTACAGTACAGTACAGGTCAACTCTACAGAATGGGTTCAGTCCAGTACAGTACAGGTCAACTCTACAGAATGGGTTCAGTCCAGTACAGTACAGGTCAACACTACAGAATGGGTCCAGTCCAGTACAGTACAGTACAGTACAGTACAGTACAGTACAGTACAGTACAGGTCAACACTACAGAATGGGTCCAGTCCAGTACAGTACAGTACAGGTCAACACTACAGAATGGGTTCAGTCCAGTACAGTACAGGTCAACACTACAGAATGGGTCCAGTCCAGTACAGTACAGTACAGTACAGTACATTACAGGTCAACACTACAGAATGGGTCCAGTCCAGTACAGTACAGTACAGTACAGGTCAACACTACAGAATGGGTTCAGTCCAGTACAGTACAGGTCAACACTACAGAATGGGTTCAGTACAGTACAGTACAGGTCAACACTACAGAATGGGTTCAGTCCAGTCCAGTACAGGTCAACACTACAGAATGGGTTCAGTACAGTACAGTACAGTACAGGTCAACACTACAGAATGGGTTCAGTACAGTAGAGTAGAGTAGAGTATAGTACAATTTACAATTTAGGCATTTAGCAGACGCTCTTAATCCAGAGCGATTTACATTAAGCAATAACAAATAATAGGTCAACACTACAGAGTAGTAGGCCAGTAGTAAAAAGACTTGTTCAGGGTCCTCCATGTTCAATTCATCAGAACGCTCATAGCTTCTAAGCTTCTATTTAAAACTAGACACATTGTTTCTGAAGAAACAATGTGGGGTCGCTGCAAGCCAAAACATTGTACTAATAATAGTAGGCTACAAATGCAGTCCAGGTCCAGCAGTGACTGTTTGGCTCTGCACACATCTAGTCCAGGTCCAGCAGTGACTGTTTGGCTCTGCACACATCTAGTCCAGGTCCAGCAGTGACTGTTTGGCTCTGCACACATCTAGTCCAGGTCCAGCAGTGACTGTTTGGCTCTGCACACATCTAGTCCAGGTCCAGCAGTGACTGTTTGGCTCTGCACACATCTAGTCCAGGTCCAGCAGTGACCGTTTGGCTCTGCACACATCTCTGACTGTTGTATGTGAGTGTGTATTATAATGATTCATTCAGTCCAGGTCCAGCAGTGACTGTTTGGCTCTGCACACATCTCTGACTGTTGTATGTGACTGTTTGGCTCTGCACACATCTCTGACTGTTGTATGTGAGTGTGTATTATAATGATTCATTCAGTCCAGGTCCAGCAGTGACTGTTTGGCTCTGCACACATCTCTGACTGTTGTATGTGACTGTTTGGCTCTGCACACATCTCTGACTGTTGTATGTGACTGTTTGGCTCTGCACACATCTCTGACTGTTGTATGTGACTGTTTGGCTCTGCACACATCTCTGACTGTTGTATGTGAGTGTGTATTATAATGATTCATTCCTAATCATTATAATAATATATACAAATATAAAGAATATATATTTTTCACATTCGTCAGGCACGGCACATGCATGCATGCATGCATTTGTTTAACCGCGAATTACATTTCTTAGTGAAAGTATTTTATTATTATTTTTTAAACCTATCTTTAACACATTGAGACTATGTCTCTTTTTCAAGTAACTGACCAAGAGGCAGAAATACATAATTACACTTTCAAACGCTACATTGTACATGTCCAGTTACACAACAGACAATAATAAAACACCTCCAGAAACCTATACAATAATATACAACAATACTCCAAAATGGTACATTAACAATAACCAGGTACAAGACATTTTGCACACAAATACACAAATTACATTTATGGGCGGGAACAAAAAATAAATAAATACAAAATAAATATATGGGCATATGCGAAGGCTAGTACACATCCGACCATGTGCAGGTGTTGGACTGTATACGTTTGGGATAGTTCAGATTTGTTTAACTTAAGCTGTATGAAATACTTTCCATTAATATAGTGGTTGCAACTGTATTAATTGATTGGCCGAGTCCCGTGGTGGGAGTTCTGCTCTGGTTTTGGTGAAATATCAAGTAGTTCCGGTCATGTTGTGGGGGGGGGGGGGGGGGGGGGGCACGCAGTAAAAGTAAATTAATCCACAAAACTAACGTAATTTGTATTGTTGACCCATTTCTAAAACTTTCGTTAATTTTTTACCCCTCTATCACATGGAACTATGTGTTTTGTGTCCATATCACATATCACATGTGATAGAGGGGTCAAAGTTGAACGAAAGTTACCATCCGGTCCCGGCCGGATCATAAACCCCAAATGGAATGCTGCCCACAGTGCCCACAGTGCCCACAGTGCCCAGGCTACTAATGGAATGCTGCCCACAGTGCCCACACTGCCCACAGTGCCCAGGCTACTAATGGAATGCTGCCCACAGTGCCCACAGTGCCCACAGTGCCCACAGTGCCCAGGTGATGTATCTGAAAACAGCGTCTGTACTGTGCGAACGGCTGTGTGGAGCAGACGGGAAACAGAAGTCTCGGCGAAAACAGTTCTCCAGTCTATAGTTTTGTATCAAGTTTTAATGACCAAAATACACTCAGTTACAAGGCAGTCGTGGGAACAAATGGCCCACGATGGAGTCACACAAGGATCTACTTGGTCGAATCAGCAGACACACGTGTGAGCACACCATAGGAACGAAAGCATGTTGTCTATATACTGATGAAAGTTGAAAACTCCCTCCCTTTCATGAGGGTAGGACTTAGAAGTGTCCTTACTTACTGGCCAATCAGTGAGCAAGGACTGTCATGCAAGGTTTCCTATGAGAACTAGCAACAGATGAAACAATACCAATAAGAATGAATGTACCATATAAAATGTACAGAACATTATTTAACACCTGCAATGAAATAGTTAGACTGTATTCTTGACTCTAGATGCATATTTGACAAAGATACGTTGCATTCATGACAGACAGGACAGAGCAGAGCAGAGCAGAGCTTGACCCAAAGATATGCCATGCAGCTGTTATCTATGGATGCAGCTAGGGTAAGAAGTTCACGCAGACCCCTGTGGGGTTTAATTACCCCCTAACAAAAGCTCTGTTTCTTCAAGCCTAGTTGTAAATAACTAAGCATCTTCTCAAAGGATCTTACCGTGAGCCAGTTACCACAGATTGCATTGTATAGTAAAACAGCTGTCTCAACTTACGCTCTGAATAAATCTTCAGGCTGTGTCTGTAAAACTAACTGATATGTCCATAATGTCTATATCAGATTCATCATATTCCCCCCTCAACAGGCTTTTACGCCTGTTGCAATACAATTACAGGATCAGAATTCATAACCTGCCAAATTATTTTTTCCAAAAATAAATCTTTTTTTTTCTTCTTTTTTTCAAAATGCAAAATTAATCATTAAACCATAGTTTGACGTGACACGTCCCAATGTAGGCCCCCCTAGATACAGGAACATCTGTTAACTACCTAAATTGTATCAAATTAGAACAGAACAAGCCCCATCTTGTATGACAGACCTGAAACTGAAAACAGAAATTAAACTCCTTCTTTAACTGAAATCCTATTTAGACTAAATCAAATTCCTATACTGATTAAATTCAAATACCTGTAAATGAAAAGTTAACACTCAAAACATGAAAAAATGGATTAGACAACGAAAATAAACATCTCTAACAACAGTACTAGACCAGTACCTTGTTAAATCTACTTGAGCTGTATCAGCACAGAAAACAACAAACACAAACATGATAACATAACATCTTTCAACATTAATCAAAAACAACGATTCTTTTTTTTTTCTTCCATGTCACAAACTGTTCAATCGGACGTCCAACGCGCGGTAGGAAATATCCCACAATTATTTTTTTTCGCCTATAGAATAACAACGCTTGGAAAATCCTCCTTGATTCTCAGAACTCGGCATAGTTTGCATTGACTGATGATGGGACGTAGATCTCTTAGGTTTGGGGCGGGGGCAAAGTGGACTGTAGTAGGCAGAAGACAACAGAATCTCCTTTGAGCATCACAAGGCTCTGAATGACAGCTTATTGCTTTAGCCATGTCAATCATGACAGCAGAAGCATCAAAACGCTCCCTTCTCCATAGCAGCAGGAGAACAACACTCCTTTCTCCAGTGGGAACATAGGAGATCCTTGTAATCACGGCTGCAGAATAGTGGTCGGTTTGACACCTCTCAGGCTATCTCAGTGGCCGTGAAGGTCACCTGCTGTGTTGATCTGACGATAGAGGCTAGGCGAGAAGCATTCTGTTGTGATGACAGCTGCCTGTTGACACACCCCCCTGGATGCTGTCGGGTTGCCACTCCCCCTTTTTGGCGCTGTCAGATGTCAGTTGTTGACACGCCCCTGGAGCGGGAAATCACTCCGGTGTAGATGACCAGAATGGAACCCTCTCCCATGTCCACCTATTAAAGGGTGACATGCAGCCTTCCTCCAAAGAAAGTTAGAAGTCCCTCTCAAATCATGCGGTTAGAATATTAGTCATCCATGCAAAAATCAAGAAAGTGTGTTATAACATATTAGTCCTCGTTTTGACTTTCATTTATATACCTCCAATGTAATTTAATTCCCCTCAAAGCACCAACAACTCAATTGCAAATCATGGCATGTTCCCTTTGTTATTTTGACAACCTTAAAACAATTTAGTGTGACTTTCTCTGACATTAATCCCACTGTTTTGTATTAATCTCTCTTGTTCTGTCATGGCAAAGTGTGTATTAACCATGGTTTTTGAGAGATTACAATGAGACTAGGTTAAATGCAAGAGACTTGACCTCTATAATATAAAGTGTATATAATATAAAATAATACAACTCCCCCCTTTTTCCTGGGAATTCAACATCCCCAGGAAAATACAGAGAAAAGAATCAACACGCACATGCTACCCCTTATGACCGAACAAACCACCTATATTGAATCACAGACCGTCATCATCGCCCACTAAAAATCACAACTATTTAGTACCTATAACAAAGTAAAATTTAAGAACACAAAAGGATGTAATCTCCAACCACAAAGATAAAAGAAAGTGAGCATGTGCCTGCCCTGTCCCTGTTTTTCCTTTCCTTTTTTTTTTTTTTTTTTTTTAGTCACCAGTTTGTCACCTTACCATGAAAGGGAAGGGGACGGGTTTTCTTTTCTTGTACAAGCGGTAAAAATAACACTTGCCCCAATGTTAATGTCCAAAAGAAAAAATCAGCAGCCTTCCCAGGAATGTCAAACAAAAATAGACGATCAATGACTGACACACGTTACCTCAGCCATCATAGTTGTAGTCCACAGATCTCCGCCCGGTAAACTTGAGCCGCAGGAACTCTCACCGAGGGTCAGGTGGTGGCACAGGCCAACCACGACAGGTGCGCAACGGCTGGACGGGCGCCATCATCCCACGCCATCCAAATGATGCTCCCCGCGACGGCTGTCCCTGCCAGAAGCCGGGCGGCAACTGTACACAATACCGCACCACATGTGACAAACTACCACATCTGAAGCAACCTTGGTATCGACCCGGCTTGGGACCACGGTGAAAACGCTGACGAGGCTGGAAGTCTCTAGGAAAAACAGAATGGTTGTCGAGCAGTGGCACGTCATGTGGCACTGCCACCCTGAGAGGTGCCTGAACGACTGGTGGACCGTTCTGAGGCAGCGGGGCTGAGTCCACTGCACGGGCCGCTAATTCCTGTTGAAAACATTGTAACTGTCTCTTATGCAACTGCCTTATCGTCTCCTTACCCTCACGCTGCTGGGAGACTATCTTATCACGAAACAAGCGGACATAATGAACGATGTAATCCTCATACATGGCAGATGACATAACAGCCAGTCCTATCACAGTCTTCAAGTCGGTCTGCACACCCTCAGGCAGGCCCTGTTCAATTTTCTCTCTCAGAAGAACCTTGTCCATGTTATTTTTGTCCACCCAGCACGGGTGACACCCAGTGACATCCGCCATTGCCTGGTACGCACGTCTAACAAATGTCAGCGGATGTTCTGTAGCATCCAAAGGAGAGAAAACAACATCAGAAGGGCGAACATCCTTACGATTCCGTTGCTTTACCATTCACACGTCCGTGGCCTCAGGACCCCCTCCCAGAATCAGGCCACCACTTCCGCTGTCCGGTCGTTGTGGCACCGCGATCGTTGATGCGTCCTCCGGACCGGGGCTTTTTGATGCACGTGCATCAAAAACGCAGGCTCCCCCATCAGGAGAGCGAACGGATGTGGACAGGGTGTCCTGTACTGGTGACCCATCAACGGATGTGGACAGGGTGTCCTGTACTGGTGACCCATCAACGAATGTGGACAGGGTGTCCTGTACTGGTGACCCATCAACATGACATTGGGCATAAGCCTCACACATTTCCTGTCCTCTTTGGAGAAAGAGATCCATCAACCTTCGTTCTGCCTTAACCCTATGCTCCAGGACCAGTCTATAGTCCTGTATTCGTACGTTCAAGGCATTGATGACAACTGGAGAAAATACGCTACCCTGTGGCCATGGGCCAGAAGGGCCCCATAAGTCCCATTTAGAGTCCCATTCAACCAAAATTGAAGTTAATTCAGCCATCAGTCCATTTGGTTGGGAGGAGCATGCGTGTGTATGTGACCCACTCATACTGGAGCGGTATACGGGCACACCTTAAGGTCAGAGAATATTGAATTACAATTATAGTCACTTCTATCGCTACTATAAGCACCCACAATTGTCCAAAAATAACCCACCTGTGATGCAAAATTACCCAATATATTAGTTGTCAAAACCCTAAAGGAAACACACTGATTCACAATGGTCAACCTGAAAACCAGTTATTAACGCGGTTATCACAGGAAGCATGTACACCGTGAACTGTATAGCTATATACAATTCACACAAATAGATACAAAAATATGTATCTACAGGCGGAAACAAAAGCAACGAAATGTAGGTGTTCAGAGACAGAAACCAAATTTACCTATTATAAAACTCAAATATCCTCCTATAACATAGTGTAGTGAAAAGGGTGTCATTAACCGGAAAATCACAAGTGCAGTGACTTCCCAAAAATCCTACTGTGTATTAGTACCCACAACAGCCCCCCTTTAAACTTAAACTAAGTCAACAATAAACAATACAAACCAAACAAATTGTTAGAACATGTCACACACTGAATGTTTCAAGACAAGGTTACCCTGTGAGTTGAAACTGGCAGAACAACGTCTAGTCATGTAACAGCCATGCACCATCACCCATGCAGCTTAATAGAACTCGAAAACAAAAGATGGGGCAAACTCCCTGCACCAAAACTCACGTATATCCAAATGGACTACCAAATGGTTTTACTTTTAAGAAGAAAAACGTGAGAAGGGGTTTAAGGTGTTACAAAAAATGTGGTAGGCTATATCATGAATAGAGTATTGACCGGCCTCCTAAAAAATGTACACTATAAATTCAAGTATACACACCAAACACCTGGGAATATTCCTACCAGTTGTTCAAAATTAAGACAAAAACTTTGTCAAAGAGAAGGCCGTTCCAATACTCACCCATGTATTGTCCACCACGCATGCAACTGAAAGAAATAAAAACTGAAAATGTTACTACTTAATCACCTGAAAAATTAACCTACGATCAATCCATCCTAACAACAGATTAACTTTATAAAAATGTAAACTGTCGAGTACAGCCACATAAATGGTATTTATAATCAATAACAGATTTAATAGACATGTGTATCTGTATCCTGCAAACATTTGAGCTAAAGGGAGTTGTAGTCATATCCCCTGATTCCGAAACCATCAGTAACAGAAGAGAACAACTACAAGGCCCAAAGATAATATAACCTGGTCGCCAAATGACGACTCACTCTGTTGTTACTATTGTATATTTGCACAAGACGTGCCCACGAACGGATTACAGATTGACGATTGTCAACATAAGGACAAAGAACCCACTATGTTGTGGAAATGACTGGTACATCCTACACATGAAATACATTGCCCTTCAACCCCCCTCACAGTAACCCTCAAATTAAATTTCAACCACATATCACAGTAAGGTGACATGAAAGATCTCTCAGAAAGAGATGAAGGAAACATTGTAACAATATGCCATTTAGTGGCCAAAATATTTGTCAGCTGGTATGCTGAATGTCATCTTACTACAGAAAGGATGTAATAAACTTAACTATAGTAAAGATCTTTGAACAGGGGTAGCCATCTGTTTACTGTAAATAGCCCCCCAATAAATTTGCTCACAGCTCACAGTGGGTCTTTTTAAAACAAAGGAGAGGAGATAGCCCTAAAGCTCTTTTCACCTGAAACATAGTGTTGATTCAGGGCGATAGCGATCCCCCCTTCTTCTGAAACTAAACAAGTTATTTATTGAGGGTGTAAGGAAGGTCACCCCCTACCCTACAGCACCTTATGTCGAAGCATGTAAAAATTGTCTCCAGTACTCCTATTTAGCTGTATTTTTATTTACTTATTACTCTTAGAACGGCCTCTACCAGCAATATCTTACTGGACACAATTTGATCTGTCCCCAATTCAATTTTGTATGAGTACAGTCATCCATTCATTCACTCACTCAGGACTCTCACAGAGTTGATTTAAATCACTACCACGGTTTAGTAGTACTATTTTCCAACTCTTCAAACATAACCACTTCACACACACGTATAACTTCACCCATGGGACAAGGTAGAAGGACAAGGAATCAGTCCTGCCTGTTCTACAGGCTCAGGGTCCATGGTGTGGCAACTAACATCATGTTACTGTTCTACAGGCTCAGAGTCCATGGTGTGGCAACTAACATCATGTTACTGTTCTACAGGCTCAGGGTCCATGGTGTGGCAACTAACATCATGTTACTGTTCTACAGGCTCAGGGTCCATGGTGTGGCAACTAACATCATGTTACTGTTCTACAGGCTCAGGGTCCATGGTGTGGCAACTAACATCATGTTACTGTTCTACAGGCTCAGAGTCCATGGTGTGGCAACTAACATCATGTTACTGTTCTACAGGCTCAGGGTCCATGTCGTGGCAACTAACATAATGTTACTGTTCTACAGGCTCAGGGTCCATGGTGTGGCAACTAACATCATGTTACTGTTCTACAGGCTCAGGGTCCATGGTGTGGCAACTAACATAATGTTACTGTTCTACAGGCTCAGGGTCCATGTCGTGGCAACTAACATCATGTTACTGTTCTACAGGCTCAGAGTCCATGTCGTGGCAACTAACATAATGTTACTGTTCTACAGGCTCAGAGTCCATGTCGTGGCAACTAACATCATGTTACTGTTCTACAGGCTCAGGGTCCATGGTGTGGCAACTAACATCATGTTACTGTTCTACAGGCTCAGGGTCCATGTCGTGGCAACTAACATCATGTTACTGTTCTACAGGCTCAGAGTCCATGTCGTGGCAACTAACATAATGTTACTGTTCTACAGGCTCAGAGTCCATGTCGTGGCAACTAACATCATGTTACTGTTCTACAGGCTCAGGGTCCATGGTGTGGCAACTAACATAATGTTACTGTTCTACAGGCTCAGAGTCCATGTCGTGGCAACTAACATCATGTTACTGTTCTACAGGCTCAGGGTCCATGGTGTGGCAACTAACATAATGTTACTGTTCTACAGGGCAAACATAGAATCCGTTATCCGTTATGGCATCACCACATGGTTTGGTAACCTGTCCGTCAAACTCAAATCCCAACTTCAAAATCTAGTCAAGAGGGCTGGGAAAATCATAGGCATGCAGCCCCCATGTTCTCTTCAAGAGATATTTGAGAGTACAGTGAAGAAGCAGGGCCTCAAAATCACCCGAGACCCGAACCACATCCTCCATAAGGAATATGAGTTGATGCCGTCTGGCAGACGGTACAGATCACCATGCTGCAAGCTAAACAGATATAAATTCTCTTTTGTTCCACTGTCAATCAAAGCACTTAACACATAACTAACTACTGGGAGAGTGCAATACTGCAATACTTCAACCTTGATATATTTGCACAGTGGGGGTAGGATAACTATTTGTTGTACTATGAACTGTGTGTGTGTGTATGTATGTATGTATGTATGTATGTATGTATGTATGTATTTCATGTTTAACGCTGTCTCTTGGTGCCCAAGACAAATTTCTCCTCTGAGACAATAAAGGCTATTGAATTGAATTGAATTGAAGCAGTCGGCTGGAGTGAGAGGACAGGGGGAGCGATTCCCTGCTGCCCTGAAGCTGACAGTCCTCTCAACAGAGTTGTTTGTGACTGAGCTTTATAGTAGATCGGGTGTGGCCACCACCCAATCCACTGCTGGTGTCATAGGGCTCATCAGCGCCGGCCAATCCGTGGAGAGGACTAATTCCCCACAGCAGCAAGCACTCTCCAGTAATCAGTCTCGTGATGACACAGGTCTCCTCCACTTCTCATCAACTCTCCACCTCAGAACAAAGGAAACAACAGATAATACCAAATACAAAAATATAGCTGCAAGCAGCGATAAAGCGGGACCAAGATAGAAGAAGAACAATGCGCAATAAGAACAACACGCACAAATGAGACCGACGAGCTGAGTTGTCAGTACCGGGATTTGAACTCACAACCTTGTGGACCGAAGGCGGGAGCTCTACTGACTGACCTACACAGAGACAATCAGTAACTATATTGTAAACAGTAAAACCATTCAGTGATTTGGTAACAAGAAGGTGTGTCCTCATTTTGGGCATGTCTTTATCCATTACTACAGTGTGTTTTCACGCACAGTTAAGTCCAAATGTCTGAACCCTTTAAGAAAGCAAACTTTGTACAAAACAAGCATGCAAGATACACATTAGATACACATTAGATACACATTAGATCCACATTAGATACACATTGGATCCACGTTAGAACCACATTAGAACCACATTAGAACCACATTAGAACCACATTAGTAAACGTACCTGTCAGCATAAAGAGTAGTAGAAGAGTGTGAGTCTTCATCGTGGCTTCACTGAGTGACTGACGACTGCAGCTCTAATATTTAAACCCTGTACTATCTCCTTCCCTGAGTGACTGACGACTGCAGCTCTAATATTTAAACCCTGTACTATCTCCTTCCCTGAGTGACTGACGACTGCAGCTCTAATATTTAAACCCTGTACTATCTCCTTCCCTGAGTGACTGACGACTGCAGCTCTAATATTTAAACCCTGTACTATCTCCTTCCCTGAGTGACTGACGACTGCAGCTCTAATATTTAAACCCTGTACTATCTCCTTCCCTGAGTGACTGACGACTGCAGCTCTAATATTTAAACCCTGTACTATCTCCACATTTAACTCTGATGCAAATACTAGCAGTAGTCCACCAATCACATAGAAGAGAATCATCAAATACTAGCAGTAGTCGACCAATCACATAGAAGAGAATCATCAAATACTAGCAGTAGTCGACCAATCACATAGAAGAGAATCATCAAAATATTGCACATGACTAAGGAGGGATCAAGACAGTGACGTTATGTGTGCTAATCTAACTTCATTCATTCAAATGCGTTTCCAGGTAGAACATGTTTCCAGGTAGAACATCCTTCAGTAGAACATACATCAGTAGAACAGGCACAGGAAGATAGTGAAATATTCAGTTACTGTTTCTTTATTTCTGTTAAGTGTCTATGTTACCTGTTCAGTAGATAGATAGATCTTTATTTTATGTTATTTGAGCCTGTTAACGAGAAACAATAAATGGCTACTAAACACTGCATTTATATAGCGATTTCATCATCATCATCATCACCTTTATTTATACTCGGAAATACAGTTGAGGGCAAGCCCTTATTTTCAATGTAGCCGAGGTCATACATTCACGGTGGAGGAAACCATGCAAGGCACCAACCTGCACATAGGGAGCATTTAGGGGTTCAGAGTCTTGCTCAAGGACACTTGGACACTAACTCTGGGGGAGCCCACAGGGTTCTAACCGGGAACCTTGCGGCCAGGGAGTACTAGAGAGATAGAACTGAGGTCGACTAAAGGCCTGTTCATAGTCCAGTTTTCGGTGAAGAGGTGACCACCAAAACGGTGTTTAGTAAAAACAGAGAGAGAGATGTGTTGTGTGAGCGCTGACCACCGTGTCTCAGTGACATCATGTTGTAGTTTTAGTAAAACAGAGATATGTGTTTGGGTGAGCGGTGAGTCTCTTACCACCGTAGCTCAGTGACATCATGTTGTAGTTTTAGTAAAACAGAGATATGTGTTTGGGTGAGCGGTGAGTCTCTTACCACCGTAGCTCAGTGACATCATGTTGTAGTTTTAGTACAAACAGAGATATGTGTTTGGGTGAGCGGTGAGTCGCTGACCACCGTGTCTCAGTGACATCATGTTGTAGTTTTAGTACAAACAGAGATATGTGTTTGGGTGAGCGGTGAGTCTCTGACCACCGTGGCTCAGTGATGTCATGTTGTAGTTTTATTAAAAACAGAGAGGTGTGTTTGGGGTGAGCGGTGAGTCTCTTACCACCGCGGCTCAGTGACGTCATGTTGTAGTTTTAGTAAAACAGAGAGATGTGTTGTGTGAGCGCTGACGATGAGATGAGATGAGATGAGATTCCATTTATTGTCAATGTACAGCACAGCGAAAAGTATTTTCGCATCTCACCAATAGTGCAAACATGCCAGTAAAGAGGAGGATACATTAATTACAGTAGTACAGTAGTAACAGTAATGGGCTGAGCAGTAGTCATTTAAATAAATAAATAAATAAGGATATGAGAAGGAAGAGAAAAAACATGATCTGTCCATATTGCACGTAGCCCTTTTTGCACGTGGCCCAATGCACAAAGTGCTAAACTAAGGTCCAGAGACCATATGGCTCAGTGACGTCATGTTGTAGTTTTAGTAAAACAGAGAGATGTGTTTGGGTGAGCGGTGAGTCTCTTACCACCGCGGCTCAGTGACGTCATGTTGTAGTTTTAGTAAAACAGAGAGATGTGTTTGGGTGAGCGGTGAGTCTCTTACCACCGCGGCTCAGTGACGTCATGTTGTAGTTTTAGTAAAACAGAGAGATGTGTTTGGGTGAGCGGTGAGTCTCTGACCACCGTGTCTCAGTGACGTCATGTTGTAGTTTTAGTAAAACAGAGAGATGTGTTTGGGTGAGCGGTGAGTCTCTTACCACCGCGGCTCAGTGACGTCATGTTGTAGTTTTAGTAAAACAGAGAGATGTGTTTGGGTGAGCGGTGAGTCTCTGACCACCGTGTCTCAGTGACGTCATGTTGTAGTTTTAGTAAAACAGAGAGATGTGTTTGGGTGAGCGGTGAGTCTCTGACCACCGTGGCTCAGTGACATCATGTTGTAGTTTTCGGTGGTCACCTCTTCAACGGAAACTGGACTATAAATATACCTTTATGGTCTGATCTATAGCCTTCTAGCATCACTAGCACTGAGCCTTCTAGCATCACTAGCACTGAGATCTATAGCCTTCTAGCATCACTAGCACTGAGCCTTCTAGCATCACTAGCACTGAGATCTATAGCCTTCTAGCATCACTAGCACTGAGATCTATAGCCTTCTAGCATCACTAGCACTGAGCCCAGTCTCTGAGTCTTCTAGCATCACTAGCACTGAGCCCAGTCTCTGAGTCTTCTAGCATCACTAGCACTGAGCCCAGTCTCTGAGTCTTCTAGCATCACTAGCACTGAGATCTATAGCCTTCTAGCATCACTAGCACTGAGCCTTCTAGCATCACTAGCACTGAGCCTTCTAGCATCACTAGCACTGAGCCTTCTAGCATCACTAGCACTGAGCCTTCTAGCATCACTAGCACTGAGATCTATAGCCTTCTAGCATCACTAGCACTGAGCCTTCTAGCATCACTAGCACTGAGATCTATAGCCTTCTAGCATCACTAGCACTGAGATCTATAGCCTTCTAGCATCACTAGCACTGAGCCTTCTAGCATCACTAGCACTGAGATCTATAGCCTTCTAGCATCACTAGCACTGAGCCCAGTCTCTGAGTCTTCTAGCATCACTAGCACTGAGCCCAGACTCTGAGTCTTCTAGCATCACTAGCACTGAGCCCAGACTCTGAGTCTTCTAGCATCACTAGCACTGAGCCCAGTCTCTGAGTCTTCTAGCATCACTAGCACTGAGCCCAGTCTCTGAGTCTTCTAGCATCACTAGCACTGAGCCCAGTCTCTGAGTCTTCTAGCATCACTAGCACTGAGCCCAGACTCTGAGTCTTCTAGCATCACTAGCACTGAGCCCAGTCTCTGAGTCTTCTAGCATCACTAGCACTGAGCCCAGACTCTGAGTCTTCTAGCATCACTAGCACTGAGCCCAGACTCTGAGTCTTCTAGCATCACTAGCACTGAGCCCAGACTCTGAGTCTTCTAGCATCACTAGCACTGAGCCCAGTCTCTGAGTCTTCTAGCATCACTAGCACTGAGCCCAGACTCTGAGTCTTCTAGCATCACTAGCACTGAGCCCAGTCTCTGAGTCTTCTAGCATCACTAGCACTGAGCCCAGTCTCTGAGTCTTCTAGCATCACTAGCACTGAGCCCAGTCTCTGAGTCTTCTAGCATCACTAGCACTGAGCCCAGTCTCTGAGTCTTCTAGCATCACAGACTCTGAGTCTCTTGCTCTGTTGTTTACTTAATAAACCTCTTATTTTGGACCTGCTCTGTGTCTTGTTTTGGTGAATATGAAGTGGTTATGGTCATTGTGTGGATGTGTTTGTGTGTTTGGTGGATGTCCAGGGGCCTCGTCCTCCGCCTCTGTTCTGCATTGACACCTCTGACTCAGTGTGTCTCACACTGTATTATATTATTATTTCACTATATATTTTTTGCTTTAATGTCATTACAATAGAATGCTAAAACAATTCCCCAACATCATTTCACTATTAATTTTTACTCCTGCACTTCCATTGTAAGTGAATTTCTCTCGTATATGTCATAAATATTCAAATGTTCTTCCTTCTGTGGAAGTGAACAAAGAGCCTCTGAAAATGTTTCAGTTACATTTCTGTATTATCTCCTTCTTGGTGATAATACAGTGTGTCAAAGCACGCCAACATGGCAATGCACTGCAGAAGGCTGTAGTGGAGGATTGAAGAGGGTTGAGGTGCAGCAGAAGGCTGTAGTGGAGGTTTGAAGAGGGTTGAGGTGCAGCAGAAGGCTGTGGTGGAGGATTGAAGAGGGTTGAGGTGCAGCAGAAGGCTGTAGTGGAGGATTGAAGAGGGTTGAGGTGCAGCAGAAGGCTGTAGTGGAGGATTGAAGAGGGTTGAGGTGCAGCAGAAGGCTGTAGTGGAGGATTGAAGAGGGTTGAGGTGCAGCAGAAGGCTGTAGTGGAGGATTGAAGAGGGTTGAGGTGCAGCAGAAGGCTGTAGTGGAGGTTTGAAGAGGGTTGAGGTGCAGCAGGAGGCTGTAGTGGAGGATTGAAGAGGGTTGAGGTGCAGCAGAAGGCTGGTGGAGGATTGAAGATGGTTGAGGTGCAGCAGGAGGCTGTAGTGGAGGATTGAAGAGGGTTGAGGTGGAGCAGAAGGCTGGTGGAGGTTTGAAGAGGGTTGAGGTGCAGCAGAAGGGTGTGGGGGAGGATTGAAGAGGGTTGAGGTGCAGCAGAAGGCTGTGGGGGAGGATTGAAGAGGGTTGAGGTGCAGCAGAAGGGTGGTGGAGGATTGAAGAGGGTTGAGGTGCAGCAGAAGGCTGGTGGAGGATTGAAGAGGGTTGAGGTGCAGCAGAAGGCTGTGGGGGAGGATTGAAGAGGGTTGAGGTGCAGCAGAAGGCTGGTGGAGGATTGAAGAGGGTTGAGGTGGAGCAGAAGGCTGTGGGGGAGGATTGAAGAGGGTTGAGGTGCAGCAGAAGGCTGTGGTGGAGGATTGAAGAGGGTTGAGGTGCAGCAGAAGGCTGTGGTGGAGGATTGAAGAGGGTTGAGGTGCAGCAGAAGGCTGTGGGGGAGGATTGAAGAGGGTTGAGGTGCAGCAGAAGGCTGTGGGGGAGGATTGAAGAGGGTTGAGGTGCAGCAGAAGGCTGTGGTGGAGGATTGAAGAGGGTTGAGGTGCAGCAGAAGGCTGTGGGGGAGGATTGAAGAGGGTTGAGGTGCAGCAGAAGGCTGTGGGGGAGGATTGAAGAGGGTTGAGGTGCAGCAGAAGGCTGTAGTGGAGGATTGAAGAGGGTTGAGGTGCAGCAGAAGGCTGTAGTGGAGGATTGAAGAGGGTTGAGGTGCAGCAGAAGGCTGTGGGGGAGGATTGAAGAGGGTTGAGGTGCAGCAGAAGGCTGTGGTGGAGTCACATTTTATTCCATTTTTTGTCACATTTTAGTCACCTGGAATGTTTTAGTGTTACTCTAGTTTTAGTCGACTAAATGTCATGAGATTTTAGTCGTCTAAATCTACATTTGATTTAGTCAACTAAAATGTATTTTGGCGGGCCTTGATGCCGTCGTAATGACTAATTTTACACTTGCTGAAAATAGCCGATCTACAAGCTCACTTGTAGATCAGCTATTTTCTGCATGCAAACAAATGTAAAATGACTTATACTGAGTCTCTTGTCCACTAGTCCCTGCCTAACATTTTAGTCTAGTCTTTATCTGTTGACGAAATTGTCAGTATATTTAGTCTTGGTTTTAGTCATCATAGCTTAGTTTTCATTTAGTTTCCATTTAGTTTTCGTCAGTGGAAAAAGGTAGTCGACAAACATTTTTTGTCTTAGTTTTAGTCGACGAAAACCACACTGGTGATGACAGGGCGTCTGTGGTGTGGAGCTGCGACGCACGCCGTGCACGTTTCTGTGTCGCTGTGTGTATATTTATTTTCTAAATACTGTTTTTAGTGGACATTTTGTATTATGCAAATTACTTCAGGATAAAATCCAACAAATATCAAACAAAAGAAAAAAACTGTGACAGATAAAGGATGTAAATGTTCCAGAGGAGTGCAAATTAAAAAAATTAAAACAGTAACAAACAAAACTAGAAAAAGTGCCCTTCTGGGCACAGGTCTCCACCAGGAGGATAGGACTGTGTGAGATGTTTGGCAAAATGTTTAGGAGTAATATAAACATGTTTGCCTTTGATGGCAATTGGATGATTTGAGGCATTTTGTTCCAAAAATGTGTTTTGCAAAAATCAACCTGTTGGTGGCGCTATAACAGGCCAATGTGAAAAGGGTGGGATATATTCCTCAGCCTAGTAAGAAAATGTGTGAAAGATTTCACGTAAATTGCATGCTGCGTTCATGATTTGAGGCTTTTGTTCAAAACGGGGCAATCTTGCAAACTGTGAAAGCCAATTATAGCCAATTAGGATGGAATATGAAATATGGGACAGATCCGAGTTGAGCACATGACCATAGAGATACTGTGTAACGATAGGTGAGATTTTTGGACAGAATCTGGAGGAGTAATATCAAAACATGTGTTTTACAAAAGTCGGCCTCCTGGTGGCGCTATAAAAGGCAGATGCGGAACATGCAGGTCAAAGGTTTGTCCTTGGCCTCTATGGAGTGTGCATGCAACGTTTCACGCAGATCGGTGCAGTTTTAGGTAAAGAATGTGAAAAGCTGCCTCATGGTGGCGCTATAACAGGCCGTTCTGGAAAATGTTGGGCAGAGGTTCATCGTTGGCATCCAGGGAGTGTGTGTGCAAAGTTTGGCATCGACCGGGTTAACGGTGCCGGAGATTAGCTGGTAACGGACGGACGGAAGGACACACACACACACGGACGGACACACACACGGACGGAGTGCAAAACATACTCTCTCCCCATGCCTTCGGCCTGGTGGAGACAACTAAGACAACAGGACAGACACTTTCTCTCAAACTCTCAATACAAACTTTATCTCTTCTAATTGCAGAGAGAGCATAACATCTTTCATTAGTGCAGTGTGAGTCTGAAGCTGCAGTTGCTTCTAATTCAACAGTAACAGTGTGCGAGCCAGTAGAGTCACACAGAGAGAGAACAGTATCAGTGTGCGAGCCAGTAGAGTCACACAGAGAGAGAACAGTATCAGTGTGCGAGCCAGTAGAGTCACACAGAGAGAGAACAGTATCAGTGTGCGAGCCAGTAGAGTCACACAGAGAGAGAACAGTATCAGAGCCAGTAGAGTCACACAGAGAGAGAACAGTATCAGTGTGCGAGCCAGTAGAGTCACACAGAGAGAGAACAGTAACAGTGTGCGAGCCAGTAGAGTCACACAGAGAGAGAACAGTATCAGTGTGCGAGCCAGTAGAGTCACACATTTCACCAGAACTGCTGTCAGTGAGTGGATCCGGGTCAAAAGGTTTTTCAACGATGTCTGACAGTGATTTAAATATACTTATTGATTTTGTGCAGTGCCAGAACATGTGGGCTATAGAGTGGCTGGTGACATCTAGTGGCCAGTCGCCACATCTGTCGCAGGCTGGATTCACATTCTGTTGAGCTTTTACTTTGACTTTATTTTAAATTGCAGAAGACCATGCCTTCATGGCGCATACTGAAGAACAGGATGTAGACCATTGCTCGTCAGTGATAGATATTCCTAAATCGTTTTCAAACTGTTTTTAAATAATCCAAGGAGACATTACTGTCTAAACACGAGAGAGAATTATAAATAATAGCTATACCTCCTTTGAACAATGGGTCAGATAGAAATCTAGATTCCATTGATGAGTTGGTAGGGATGTTGGGAAATGATGCATGTGTTGTCTTAAAAAGATTTTATCTGTAGGAATCTGAAAATTGACCTGTACTTTCATTTGAACTATACTCATTCTGCAATCTGTTAATAAAATGTTCAATCAATCAATCAATCAATCAAGCAAAAAATAATTTGGGGGACCCCCCAAAATAATTTGGCGACCCCCTGAGGGGTCGCGACCCACGGGTTGAGAACCCCTGGTCTAACACTCAGTCTAAAACTGATAGCACCAAAACAGCGGTCTTGTTTCCATGTAGGACCTATGCAATCAATTAATAGACATGATGTAGAATAACAACAAGATTCAATATCATCACAGGTAAAAAAAACAAAGATAAAACACTGTATATACAATGAGAGGAAAAAGGAAAGGGGTGATAATTTCCTCTCCCTCAGGCCTGCTGACAACGTTGCTAAGGATGTGTATAGACGTCAGGAGGACAACGTTGCTAAGGACGTCTATAGACGTCAGGAGGACAACGTTGCTAAGGACGTTTATAGACGTCAGGAGGACAACGTTGCTAAGGACGTGTATAGACGTCAGGAGGACAACGTTGCTAAGGACGTGTATAGACGTCAGGAGGACAACGTTGCTAAGGGCGTCTATAGACGTCAGGAGGACAACGTTGCTAAGGGCGTGTATAGACGTCAGGAGGACAACGTTGCTAAGGATGTGTATAGACGTCAGGAGGACAACGTTGCTAAGGACGTGTATAGACGTCAGGAGGACAACGTTGCTAAGGACGTCTATAGACGTCAGGAGTACAACGTTGCTAAGGAGGTGTATAGACGTCAGGAGGACAACGTTGCTAAGGACGTCTATAGACGTCAGGAGGACAACGTTGCTAAGGACGTGTATAGACGTCAGGAGGACAACGTTGCTAAGGATGTGTATAGACGTCAGGAGGACAACGTTGCTAAGGACGTCTATAGACGTCAGGAGGACAACGTTGCTAAGGACGTGTATAGACGTCAGGAGGACAACGTTGCTAAGGACGTCTATAGACGTCAGGAGGACAACGTTGCTAAGGACGTTTATAGACGTCAGGAGGACAACGTTGCTAAGGACGTGTATAGACGTCAGGAGGACAACGTTGCTAAGGACGTGTATAGACGTCAGGAGGACAACGTTGCTAAGGGCGTCTATAGACGTCAGGAGGACAACGTTGCTAAGGGCGTGTATAGACGTCAGGAGGACAACGTTGCTAAGGGCGTGTATAGACGTCAGGAGGACAACGTTGCTAAGGACGTCTATAGACGTCAGGAGGACAACGTTGCTAAGGAGGTGTACAGACGTCAGGAGGACAACGTTGCTAAGGAGGTGTATAGACGTCAGGAGGACAACGTTGCTAAGGAGGTGTATAGACGTCAGGAGGACAACGTTGCTAAGGGCGTGTATAGACGTCAGGAGGACAACGTTGCTAAGGAGGTGTATAGACGTCAGGAGGACAACGTTGCTAAGGACGTGTATAGACGTCAGGAGGACAACGTTGCTAAGGACGTCTATAGACGTCAGGAGGACAACGTTGCTAAGGACGTCTATAGACGTCAGGAGGACAACGTTGCTAAGGACGTGTATAGACGTCAGGAGGACAACGTTGCTAAGGGCGTGTATAGACGTCAGGAGGACAACGTTGCTAAGGACGTGTATAGACGTCAGGAGGACAACGTTGCTAAGGACGTCTATAGACGTCAGGAGGACAACGTTGCTAAGGAGGTGTATAGACGTCAGGAGGACAACGTTGCTAAGGAGGTGTATAGACGTCAGGAGGACAACGTTGCTAAGGAGGTGTATAGACGTCAGGAGGACAACGTTGCTAAGGAGGTGTATAGACGTCAGGAGGACAACGTTGCTAAGGGCGTGTATAGACGTCAGGAGGACAACGTTGCTAAGGAGGTGTATAGACGTCAGGAGGACAACGTTGCTAAGGACGTGTATAGACGTCAGGAGGACAACGTTGCTAAGGAGGTGTATAGACGTCAGGAGGACAACGTTGCTAAGGGCGTGTATAGACGTCAGGAGGACAACGTTGCTAAGGACGTGTATAGACGTCAGGAGGACAACGTTGCTAAGGACGTCTATAGACGTCAGGAGGACAACGTTGCTAAGGACGTCTATAGACGTCAGGAGGACAACGTTGCTAAGGAGGTGTATAGACGTCAGGAGGACAACGTTGCTAAGGACGTGTATAGACGTCAGGAGGACAACGTTGCTAAGGACGTGTATAGACGTCAGGAGGACAACGTTGCTAAGGGCGTGTATAGACGTCAGGAGGACAACGTTGCTAAGGACGTGTATAGACGTCAGGAGGACAACGTTGCTAAGGAGGTGTATAGACGTCAGGAGGACAACGTTGCTAAGGACGTGTATAGACGTCAGGAGGACAACGTTGCTAAGGACGTGTATAGACGTCAGGAGGACAACGTTGCTAAGGACGTGTATAGACGTCAGGAGGACAACGTTGCTAAGGACGTCTATAGACGTCAGGAGGACAACGTTGCTAAGGAGGTGTATAGACGTCAGGAGGACAACGTTGCTAAGGAGGTGTATAGACGTCAGGAGGACAACGTTGCTAAGGGCGTGTATAGACGTCAGGAGGACAACGTTGCTAAGGACGTGTATAGACGTCAGGAGGACAACGTTGCTAAGGACGTGTATAGACGTCAGGAGGACAACGTTGCTAAGGGCGTGTATAGACGTCAGGAGGACAACGTTGCTAAGGACGTCTATAGACGTCAGGAGGACAACGTTGCTAAGGACGTCTATAGACGTCAGGAGGACAACGTTGCTAAGGACGTTTATAGACGTCAGGAGGACAACGTTGCTAAGGAGGTGTATAGACGTCAGGAGGACAACGTTGCTAAGGACGTTTATAGACGTCAGGAGGACAACGTTGCTAAGGACGTGTATAGACGTCAGGAGGACAACGTTGCTAAGGAGGTGTATAGACGTCAGGAGGACAACGTTGCTAAGGGCGTGTATAGACGTCAGGAGGACAACGTTGCTAAGGACGTCTATAGACGTCAGGAGGACAACGTTGCTAAGGACGTCTATAGACGTCAGGAGGACAACGTTGCTAAGGACGTCAGGAGGACAACGTTGCTAAGGACGTCTATAGACGTCAGGAGGACAACGTTGCTAAGGGCGTGTATAGACGTCAGGAGGACAACGTTGCTAAGGAGGTGTATAGACGTCAGGAGGACAACGTTGCTAAGGACGTGTATAGACGTCAGGAGGACAACGTTGCTAAGGAGGTGTATAGACGTCAGGAGGACAACGTTGCTAAGGAGGTGTATAGACGTCAGGAGGACAACGTTGCTAAGGGCGTGTATAGACGTCAGGAGGACAACGTTGCTAAGGAGGTGTATAGACGTCAGGAGGACAACGTTGCTAAGGGCGTGTATAGACGTCAGGAGGACAACGTTGCTAAGGACGTGTATAGACGTCAGGAGGACAACGTTGCTAAGGACGTGTATAGACGTCAGGAGGACAACGTTGCTAAGGAGGTGTATAGACGTCAGGAGGACAACGTTGCTAAGGAGGTGTATAGACGTCAGGAGGACAACGTTGCTAAGGGCGTGTATAGACGTCAGGAGGACAACGTTGCTAAGGAGGTGTATAGACGTCAGGAGGACAACGTTGCTAAGGGCGTGTATAGACGTCAGGAGGACAACGTTGCTAAGGACGTGTATAGACGTCAGGAGGACAACGTTGCTAAGGACGTTTATAGACGTCAGGAGGACAACGTTGCTAAGGACGTGTATAGACGTCAGGAGGACAACGTTGCTAAGGACGTGTATAGACGTCAGGAGGACAACGTTGCTAAGGGCGTCTATAGACGTCAGGAGGACAACGTTGCTAAGGGCGTGTATAGACGTCAGGAGGACAACGTTGCTAAGGAGGTGTACAGACGTCAGGAGGACAACGTTGCTAAGGAGGTGTACAGACGTCAGGAGGACAACGTTGCTAAGGAGGTGTATAGACGTCAGGAGGACAACGTTGCTAAGGAGGTGTATAGACGTCAGGAGGACAACGTTGCTAAGGGCGTGTATAGACGTCAGGAGGACAACGTTGCTAAGGAGGTGTATAGACGTCAGGAGGACAACGTTGCTAAGGACGTGTATAGACGTCAGGAGGACAACGTTGCTAAGGACGTCTATAGACGTCAGGAGGACAACGTTGCTAAGGACGTCTATAGACGTCAGGAGGACAACGTTGCTAAGGACGTCTATAGACGTCAGGAGGACAACGTTGCTAAGGAGGTGTATAGACGTCAGGAGGACAACGTTGCTAAGGACGTCTATAGACGTCAGGAGGCCAACGTTGCTAAGGAGGTGTATAGACGTCAGGAGGACAACGTTGCTAAGGACGTGTATAGACGTCAGGAGGACAACGTTGCTAAGGACGTGTATAGACGTCAGGAGGACAACGTTGCTAAGGGCGTGTATAGACGTCAGGAGGACAACGTTGCTAAGGACGTCTATAGACGTCAGGAGGACAACGTTGCTAAGGACGTCTATAGACGTCAGGAGGACAACGTTGCTAAGGACGTTTATAGACGTCAGGAGGACAACGTTGCTAAGGAGGTGTATAGACGTCAGGAGGACAACGTTGCTAAGGACGTTTATAGACGTCAGGAGGACAACGTTGCTAAGGAGGTGTATAGACGTCAGGAGGACAACGTTGCTAAGGACGTTTATAGACGTCAGGAGGACAACGTTGCTAAGGACGTGTATAGACGTCAGGAGGACAACGTTGCTAAGGAGGTGTATAGACGTCAGGAGGACAACGTTGCTAAGGGCGTGTATAGACGTCAGGAGGACAACGTTGCTAAGGACGTCTATAGACGTCAGGAGGACAACGTTGCTAAGGACGTCTATAGACGTCAGGAGGACAACGTTGCTAAGGACGTCAGGAGGACAACGTTGCTAAGGACGTCTATAGACGTCAGGAGGACAACGTTGCTAAGGGCGTGTATAGACGTCAGGAGGACAACGTTGCTAAGGAGGTGTATAGACGTCAGGAGGACAACGTTGCTAAGGACGTGTATAGACGTCAGGAGGACAACGTTGCTAAGGAGGTGTATAGACGTCAGGAGGACAACGTTGCTAAGGAGGTGTATAGACGTCAGGAGGACAACGTTGCTAAGGGCGTGTATAGACGTCAGGAGGACAACGTTGCTAAGGAGGTGTATAGACGTCAGGAGGACAACGTTGCTAAGGGCGTGTATAGACGTCAGGAGGACAACGTTGCTAAGGAGGTGTATAGACGTCAGGAGGACAACGTTGCTAAGGAGGTGTATAGACGTCAGGAGGACAACGTTGCTAAGGAGGTGTATAGACGTCAGGAGGACAACGTTGCTAAGGACGTGTATAGACGTCAGGAGGACAACGTTGCTAAGGACGTGTATAGACGTCAGGAGGACAACGTTGCTAAGGACGTCTATAGACGTCAGGAGGACAACGTTGCTAAGGACGTCTATAGACGTCAGGAGGACAACGTTGCTAAGGACGTCAGGAGGACAACGTTGCTAAGGACGTCTATAGACGTCAGGAGGACAACGTTGCTAAGGGCGTGTATAGACGTCAGGAGGACAACGTTGCTAAGGAGGTGTATAGACGTCAGGAGGACAACGTTGCTAAGGACGTGTATAGACGTCAGGAGGACAACGTTGCTAAGGAGGTGTATAGACGTCAGGAGGACAACGTTGCTAAGGAGGTGTATAGACGTCAGGAGGACAACGTTGCTAAGGGCGTGTATAGACGTCAGGAGGACAACGTTGCTAAGGAGGTGTATAGACGTCAGGAGGACAACGTTGCTAAGGGCGTGTATAGACGTCAGGAGGACAACGTTGCTAAGGAGGTGTATAGACGTCAGGAGGACAACGTTGCTAAGGAGGTGTATAGACGTCAGGAGGACAACGTTGCTAAGGAGGTGTATAGACGTCAGGAGGACAACGTTGCTAAGGACGTGTATAGACGTCAGGAGGACAACGTTGCTAAGGACGTGTATAGACGTCAGGAGGACAACGTTGCTAAGGAGGTGTATAGACGTCAGGAGGACAACGTTGCTAAGGACGTGTATAGACGTCAGGAGGACAACGTTGCTAAGGAGGTGTATAGACGTCAGGAGGACAACGTTGCTAAGGACGTTTATAGACGTCAGGAGGACAACGTTGCTAAGGAGGTGTATAGACGTCAGGAGGACAACGTTGCTAAGGACGTTTATAGACGTCAGGAGGACAACGTTGCTAAGGACGTGTATAGACGTCAGGAGGACAACGTTGCTAAGGAGGTGTATAGACGTCAGGAGGACAACGTTGCTAAGGAGGTGTATAGACGTCAGGAGGACAACGTTGCTAAGGACGTCTATAGACGTCAGGAGGACAACGTTGCTAAGGACGTGTATAGACGTCAGGAGGACAACGTTGCTAAGGATGTGTATAGACGTCAGGAGGACAACGTTGCTAAGGACGTCTATAGACGTCAGGAGGACAACGTTGCTAAGGACGTGTATAGACGTCAGGAGGACAACGTTGCTAAGGACGTCTATAGACGTCAGGAGGACAACGTTGCTAAGGACGTTTATAGACGTCAGGAGGACAACGTTGCTAAGGACGTGTATAGACGTCAGGAGGACAACGTTGCTAAGGACGTGTATAGACGTCAGGAGGACAACGTTGCTAAGGGCGTCTATAGACGTCAGGAGGACAACGTTGCTAAGGGCGTGTATAGACGTCAGGAGGACAACGTTGCTAAGGGCGTGTATAGACGTCAGGAGGACAACGTTGCTAAGGACGTCTATAGACGTCAGGAGGACAACGTTGCTAAGGAGGTGTACAGACGTCAGGAGGACAACGTTGCTAAGGAGGTGTATAGACGTCAGGAGGACAACGTTGCTAAGGAGGTGTATAGACGTCAGGAGGACAACGTTGCTAAGGGCGTGTATAGACGTCAGGAGGACAACGTTGCTAAGGAGGTGTATAGACGTCAGGAGGACAACGTTGCTAAGGACGTGTATAGACGTCAGGAGGACAACGTTGCTAAGGACGTCTATAGACGTCAGGAGGACAACGTTGCTAAGGACGTCTATAGACGTCAGGAGGACAACGTTGCTAAGGACGTGTATAGACGTCAGGAGGACAACGTTGCTAAGGGCGTGTATAGACGTCAGGAGGACAACGTTGCTAAGGACGTGTATAGACGTCAGGAGGACAACGTTGCTAAGGACGTCTATAGACGTCAGGAGGACAACGTTGCTAAGGAGGTGTATAGACGTCAGGAGGACAACGTTGCTAAGGAGGTGTATAGACGTCAGGAGGACAACGTTGCTAAGGAGGTGTATAGACGTCAGGAGGACAACGTTGCTAAGGAGGTGTATAGACGTCAGGAGGACAACGTTGCTAAGGGCGTGTATAGACGTCAGGAGGACAACGTTGCTAAGGAGGTGTATAGACGTCAGGAGGACAACGTTGCTAAGGACGTGTATAGACGTCAGGAGGACAACGTTGCTAAGGAGGTGTATAGACGTCAGGAGGACAACGTTGCTAAGGGCGTGTATAGACGTCAGGAGGACAACGTTGCTAAGGACGTGTATAGACGTCAGGAGGACAACGTTGCTAAGGACGTCTATAGACGTCAGGAGGACAACGTTGCTAAGGACGTCTATAGACGTCAGGAGGACAACGTTGCTAAGGAGGTGTATAGACGTCAGGAGGACAACGTTGCTAAGGACGTGTATAGACGTCAGGAGGACAACGTTGCTAAGGACGTGTATAGACGTCAGGAGGACAACGTTGCTAAGGGCGTGTATAGACGTCAGGAGGACAACGTTGCTAAGGACGTGTATAGACGTCAGGAGGACAACGTTGCTAAGGAGGTGTATAGACGTCAGGAGGACAACGTTGCTAAGGACGTGTATAGACGTCAGGAGGACAACGTTGCTAAGGACGTGTATAGACGTCAGGAGGACAACGTTGCTAAGGACGTGTATAGACGTCAGGAGGACAACGTTGCTAAGGACGTCTATAGACGTCAGGAGGACAACGTTGCTAAGGAGGTGTATAGACGTCAGGAGGACAACGTTGCTAAGGAGGTGTATAGACGTCAGGAGGACAACGTTGCTAAGGGCGTGTATAGACGTCAGGAGGACAACGTTGCTAAGGACGTGTATAGACGTCAGGAGGACAACGTTGCTAAGGACGTGTATAGACGTCAGGAGGACAACGTTGCTAAGGGCGTGTATAGACGTCAGGAGGACAACGTTGCTAAGGACGTCTATAGACGTCAGGAGGACAACGTTGCTAAGGACGTCTATAGACGTCAGGAGGACAACGTTGCTAAGGACGTTTATAGACGTCAGGAGGACAACGTTGCTAAGGAGGTGTATAGACGTCAGGAGGACAACGTTGCTAAGGACGTTTATAGACGTCAGGAGGACAACGTTGCTAAGGACGTGTATAGACGTCAGGAGGACAACGTTGCTAAGGAGGTGTATAGACGTCAGGAGGACAACGTTGCTAAGGGCGTGTATAGACGTCAGGAGGACAACGTTGCTAAGGACGTCTATAGACGTCAGGAGGACAACGTTGCTAAGGACGTCTATAGACGTCAGGAGGACAACGTTGCTAAGGACGTCAGGAGGACAACGTTGCTAAGGACGTCTATAGACGTCAGGAGGACAACGTTGCTAAGGGCGTGTATAGACGTCAGGAGGACAACGTTGCTAAGGAGGTGTATAGACGTCAGGAGGACAACGTTGCTAAGGACGTGTATAGACGTCAGGAGGACAACGTTGCTAAGGAGGTGTATAGACGTCAGGAGGACAACGTTGCTAAGGAGGTGTATAGACGTCAGGAGGACAACGTTGCTAAGGGCGTGTATAGACGTCAGGAGGACAACGTTGCTAAGGAGGTGTATAGACGTCAGGAGGACAACGTTGCTAAGGGCGTGTATAGACGTCAGGAGGACAACGTTGCTAAGGACGTGTATAGACGTCAGGAGGACAACGTTGCTAAGGACGTGTATAGACGTCAGGAGGACAACGTTGCTAAGGAGGTGTATAGACGTCAGGAGGACAACGTTGCTAAGGAGGTGTATAGACGTCAGGAGGACAACGTTGCTAAGGGCGTGTATAGACGTCAGGAGGACAACGTTGCTAAGGAGGTGTATAGACGTCAGGAGGACAACGTTGCTAAGGGCGTGTATAGACGTCAGGAGGACAACGTTGCTAAGGACGTGTATAGACGTCAGGAGGACAACGTTGCTAAGGACGTTTATAGACGTCAGGAGGACAACGTTGCTAAGGACGTGTATAGACGTCAGGAGGACAACGTTGCTAAGGACGTGTATAGACGTCAGGAGGACAACGTTGCTAAGGGCGTCTATAGACGTCAGGAGGACAACGTTGCTAAGGGCGTGTATAGACGTCAGGAGGACAACGTTGCTAAGGGCGTGTATAGACGTCAGGAGGACAACGTTGCTAAGGACGTCTATAGACGTCAGGAGGACAACGTTGCTAAGGAGGTGTACAGACGTCAGGAGGACAACGTTGCTAAGGAGGTGTATAGACGTCAGGAGGACAACGTTGCTAAGGAGGTGTATAGACGTCAGGAGGACAACGTTGCTAAGGGCGTGTATAGACGTCAGGAGGACAACGTTGCTAAGGAGGTGTATAGACGTCAGGAGGACAACGTTGCTAAGGACGTGTATAGACGTCAGGAGGACAACGTTGCTAAGGACGTCTATAGACGTCAGGAGGACAACGTTGCTAAGGACGTCTATAGACGTCAGGAGGACAACGTTGCTAAGGACGTCTATAGACGTCAGGAGGACAACGTTGCTAAGGAGGTGTATAGACGTCAGGAGGACAACGTTGCTAAGGAGGTGTATAGACGTCAGGAGGACAACGTTGCTAAGGAGGTGTATAGACGTCAGGAGGACAACGTTGCTAAGGACGTGTATAGACGTCAGGAGGACAACGTTGCTAAGGACGTGTATAGACGTCAGGAGGACAACGTTGCTAAGGGCGTGTATAGACGTCAGGAGGACAACGTTGCTAAGGACGTCTATAGACGTCAGGAGGACAACGTTGCTAAGGACGTCTATAGACGTCAGGAGGACAACGTTGCTAAGGACGTTTATAGACGTCAGGAGGACAACGTTGCTAAGGAGGTGTATAGACGTCAGGAGGACAACGTTGCTAAGGACGTTTATAGACGTCAGGAGGACAACGTTGCTAAGGAGGTGTATAGACGTCAGGAGGACAACGTTGCTAAGGACGTTTATAGACGTCAGGAGGACAACGTTGCTAAGGACGTGTATAGACGTCAGGAGGACAACGTTGCTAAGGAGGTGTATAGACGTCAGGAGGACAACGTTGCTAAGGGCGTGTATAGACGTCAGGAGGACAACGTTGCTAAGGACGTCTATAGACGTCAGGAGGACAACGTTGCTAAGGACGTCTATAGACGTCAGGAGGACAACGTTGCTAAGGACGTCTATAGACGTCAGGAGGACAACGTTGCTAAGGGCGTGTATAGACGTCAGGAGGACAACGTTGCTAAGGAGGTGTATAGACGTCAGGAGGACAACGTTGCTAAGGACGTGTATAGACGTCAGGAGGACAACGTTGCTAAGGAGGTGTATAGACGTCAGGAGGACAACGTTGCTAAGGAGGTGTATAGACGTCAGGAGGACAACGTTGCTAAGGGCGTGTATAGACGTCAGGAGGACAACGTTGCTAAGGAGGTGTATAGACGTCAGGAGGACAACGTTGCTAAGGGCGTGTATAGACGTCAGGAGGACAACGTTGCTAAGGAGGTGTATAGACGTCAGGAGGACAACGTTGCTAAGGAGGTGTATAGACGTCAGGAGGACAACGTTGCTAAGGAGGTGTATAGACGTCAGGAGGACAACGTTGCTAAGGACGTGTATAGACGTCAGGAGGACAACGTTGCTAAGGACGTGTATAGACGTCAGGAGGACAACGTTGCTAAGGAGGTGTATAGACGTCAGGAGGACAACGTTGCTAAGGACGTGTATAGACGTCAGGAGGACAACGTTGCTAAGGACGTGTATAGACGTCAGGAGGACAACGTTGCTAAGGAGGTGTATAGACGTCAGGAGGACAACGTTGCTAAGGGTGTGTATAGACGTCAGGAGGACAACGTTGCTAAGGAGGTGTATAGACGTCAGGAGGACAACGTTGCTAAGGGTGTGTATAGACGTCAGGAGGACAACGTTGCTAAGGAGGTGTATAGACGTCAGGAGGACAACGCCGGGAGGCGTCTATACAAGACGTGTATCGTCTTTAGGGCTTTTTTATTGATATTAAATAAAACATCTAATGATTATTATCTTTTGGTTGGCCTCTCCTTCTGCAGAGCGCTGCCGTTCACTTCCCTCTTTACGGCTCCAAAAGAAAGCCTCGTATCTCCTAATCTAGAGAACTCTCCATGGTTTTGACCAGATGGACAATGTTCTGTCTTCATTTCTGACTTCAGGAATATATGAATATATGCACTAAATATACACTAATATTAAAATTATATAATTTTCAGCCACATACAAACAAGCCAAAAAAAAGTATATCAATGCACCATTTACCATTTAACATAGTTTAGTTTAATATATAAATGCACCATTTACCATATATATATATATATATATATATATATATATATATATATATGAACATAGTTAGTTTAATAGGTTGTCGTTAAAATCCTGCTAAACTACACCACCTGCTGTTTAACACCGGCATCGGGATTGATATTAGCAACCTTGGGACTATGGGCAGCGTTGCCATGTCCGCGTATTGTAAGCGACTTTGGGCTTCTTTATCTACAAAGTTGCTTGTAAATATTGGTAGTTGCAGGTTTTTGGGTCTTGTTTCTATAAAGTGTAGTTGCTTATTTGGGCTTGTTTCCTATTTCCTAATGTTATTTAAACCAGTTATTCCAGGGGTGCCAGGGAACCCCATTACAGATATTTTAAATAGCAGATCTACAAGCTCACAATGTGTTGCATCGCAACGCATTGTGAGCTTGCAGATCTGCTATTTTCAAATAGCCCCTAGCCTAGTGTTTAGACCTGGTTGCTTGTATCTCTTCCAAAACCTGGCAACACTGTGGGTTCCCACAGAGGTAACATGTCTGTATGTCGGTGGACAAACCTGATGTTAACTAGCCTGAAAAGCACTTACAAGATAATAATTAATAGTTAACTGTCTGAATGTTAACTATATCTAAGACTAATTCTGTCAAGGTTTGGTTGGTCATTCATTCATTTTGTGTCTGTTTTGTTTACTTTGATTGATTGATTGATTGATTGAAAAATGTATTAACAGTTTGCAGAATTACAGTACATTTCAAGCACAAACTCAATACAAAGGCTGTTAACTGTGAGTGGACGACCCAATTAAGCATTACACTTGTTTCCAATAGGGTCCACCATGTTCAATTCATCAAAAACATTTAGAGACATACAAATAGACACTTCTATATAGACAAAGGACAGAACAGGAATTCATCATAAAGGAGGTAAAAAGGGAAAAGAAACATATACAGTGAGGGGAAAAAAGGGGTGGGCGGTGGGGGGGGATTCACGTTCAGCTCCGTTCATTTGTTTGTTTTCCTTGGAGGAGCTGCGTTGGGTCCCCAAGCCGGCTCTGTGGCCGTACCTTGAGTTGGCTGTGTGGCCGTGGCCGTGACTTGTTGTCTGTCCAGACAGAAAGGTGCTTTGATGTCCACATGTTCTGTCCACATGTTGTTTGTTTACGTGTTGTCTGTCCAGACAGACAGAAAGGTGCTTTGATGTCCACATGTTTACGTGTTGTCTGTCCAGACAGACAGAAAGGTGCTTTGATGTCGTTAAAGAGTGTTTCATTAATTTGTACAAATGGTGCAATTCATGTTTTGTACAATTCATCAACCCTTTTCACATCACGGTCCATTATTTATTTATCCATCATCTGAGCCACGGACCACCATGTGATGACATTTAGCCTCTCAGACCCATTTGAGCCACGGACCACCATGTGATGACATTTAGCCTCTCAGACCCATTTGAGCCACGGACCACCATGTGATGACATTTAGCCTCTCAGACCCATTTGAGCCACGGACCACCATGTGATGACATTTAGCCTCTCAGACCCATCTGAGCCACGGACCATCATGTGATGACATTTAGCCTCTCAGACCCATCTGAGCCACGGACCACCATGTGATGACATTTAGCCTCTCAGACCCATCTGAGCCACGGACCACCATGTGATGACATTTAGCCTCTCAGACCCATCTGAGCCACGGACCACCATGTGATGACATTTAGCCTCTCAGACCCATCTGAGCCACGGACCACCATGTGATGACATTTAGCCTCTCAGACCCATCTGAGCCACGGACCACCATGTGATGACATTTAGCCTCTCAGACCCATTTGAGCCACGGACCACCATTTGATGACATTTAGCCTCTCAGACCCATCTGAGCCACGGACCACCATGTGATGACATTTAGCCTCTCAGACCCATTTGAGCCACGGACCACCATGTGATGACATTTAGCCTCTCAGACCCATTTGAGCCACGGACCACCATGTGATGACATTTAGCCTCTCAGACCCATTTGAGCCACGGACCACCATGTGATGACATTTAGCCTCTCAGACCCATTTGAGCCACAGACCACCATGACATTTAGCCTCTCAGACCCATTTGAGCCACGGACCACCATGTGATGACATTTAGCCTCTCAGACCCATTTGAGCCACGGACCACTGATGACATTTAGCCTCTCAGACACAAAACGCCACTTAAAACGAAGCCCTAAATATGGCGTGTGTGTGTGCGTGCGTGTGTGCGTGCGTGCGTGCGTGCGTGTGTGCGTGCGTGTCCAGGCTGGGTGACAAACACACAAAGTACAAAGTACTCTGCATAATGAGTACTTTGTACTTTTGGTACTTTAAGTGCATTCTCATACCAATTATTTTGCACTTTTAAGCTCAAGTATATTTTGAATTCCAAACTTTTACTTGAAACAGAGTATTTATATATTGCAGTAGGCCTATTGCAACTTTCTTTTACCTAAGTACTTCTTTCCTCCACTGAAGGCCATAATAGATGGTCCATTTCTCACGTCTCATCTACGGAAAACCACCGTTTTCAAATCGAGATAAAGAATAATAAAAACTGCACAGCAGCCAATAGAAGTGACCTTATCGTCTGCAGTGCATTTCCATGTTGGCGTGCTTTGACACACTGTATTATCACCAAGAAGGAGATAATACAGAAATGTAACTGAGGCTCTTTGTTCACTTTAATATTTATGACAGATACGAGAGCTACAAAATGGAAATGCAGGAGTAAAAATGGATAGTGAAATGATGTTGGGGGATTGTTCTAGCACTGGTCAGTTAATTGTTCTGGTCACTTATTCTAAATTTAAATAAAGTCACGTAAACTATTTGTTATAATTATAAGTGCGCTCGTAGAGTAGACTTGGTGGCACCAACATGGCTGCTTGCCCTCACTCAGCGGCGGAACAACTTTGTACCGGGCCAGGCGGAAGACCGCACGACCGGGCCTCGCCGAGCCTGACTCCCAGATAGAGGGAAAGTGTTATATTTGGCCTATTATTTATGCTATAATATTAGTGTCAGTCTCACAGTCACAGACATTGCGCAGCACAGCAGCACACACACATGCTGGGTGGAGAAAGAGAGAGAGAGAGAGAGAGAGAGAGAGAGAGAGAGAGAGAGAGAGAGAGAGAGAGAGACAGAGAGAGAGAGAGAGAGAGCGATGCTCTACCGACGGTACGGTACGGTACGGTACGGTACGGTACGGTACGGTACGGTACAGTACAGTACAGTACAGTACCCCATAGTCTGAGTGGACACCTGGATGGCGTGGCGCTGCAGTTCAACCTTAAATCATTGTAAGAATAATAAGGATAAGGCTTTTTGTAAGTGTAGGCCTACTTCCTCTGAATGAGACCACAGACATAGAAAGGTAGACTCCTCCTTCGGTTCTCAAGTGAGGACAGGGGCGGAGCTACCGGGGGGGGGGGGCCCGGACCTCCTGGGGGCCCTGGCACTACCAACTAGCCCTGGTACTACCAACTAGCCCTGGTACTACCAACTAGCCCTGGTACTACCAACTAGCCCTGGTACTACCAACTAGCCCTGGTAGCACTACCAACTAGCCCTGGTACTACCAACTAGCCCTGGTACTACCAACTAGCCCTGGTACTACCAACTAGCCCTGGTACTACCAACTTGCCCTGGTACTACCAACTAGCCCTGGTACTACCAACTAGCCCTGGTACTACCAACTAGCCCTGGTACTACCAACTAGCCCTGGTAGCACTACCAACTAGCCCTGGTACTACCAACTAGCCCTGGTACTACCAACTAGCCCTGGTACTACCAACTAGCCCTGGTACTACCAACTAGCCCTGGTAGCACTACCAACTAGCCCTGGTACTACCAACTAGCCCTGGTACTACCAACTAGCCCTGGTACTACCAACTAGCCCTGGTACTACCAGCTAGCCCTGGTACTACCAACTAGCCCTGGTACTACCAACTAGCCCTGGTACTACCAACTAGCCCTGGTACTACCAACTAGCCCTGGTTCTACCAACTAGCCCTGGTACTACCAACTAGCCCTGGTACTACCAACTAGCCCTGGTACTACCAACTAGCCCTGGTACTACCAACTAGCCCTGGTACTACCAAATAGCCCTGGTACTACCAACTAGCCCTGGTACTACCAACTAGCCCTGGTAGCACTACCAACTAGCCCTGGTACTACCAACTAGCCCTGGTACTACCAACTAGCCCTGGTACTACCAACTAGCCCTGGTACTACCAACTAGCCCTGGTACTACCAACTAGCCCTGGTTCTACCAACTAGCCCTGGTACTACCAACTAGCCCTGGTACTACCAACTAGCCCTGGTACTACCAACTAGCCCTGGTACTACCAACTAGCCCTGGTACTACCAACTAGCCCTGGTACTACCAACTAGCCCTGGTACTACCAACTAGCCCTGGTACTACCAACTAGCCCTGGTACTACCAACTAGCCCTGGTACTACCAACTAGCCTGGTAGCACTACCAACTAGCCCTGGTACTACCAACTAGCCCTGGTACTACCAACTAGCCCTGGTACTACCAACTAGCCCTGGTACTACCAACTAGCCCTGGTACTACCAACTAGCCCTGGTACTACCAACTAGCCCTGGTACTACCAACTAGCCCTGGTACTACCAACTAGCCCTGGTACTACCAACTAGCCCTGGTTCTACCAACTAGCCCTGGTACTACCAACTAGCCCTGGTACTACCAACTAGCCCTGGTACTACCAACTAGCCCTGGTACTACCAACTAGCCCTGGTACTACCAAATAGCCCTGGTACTACCAACTAGCCCTGGTACTACCAACTAGCCCTGGTACTACCAACTAGCCCTGGTACTACCAACTAGCCTGGTACTACCAACTAGCCCTGGTACTACCAACTAGCCCTGGTACTACCAACTAGCCCTGGTACTACCAACTAGCCCTGGTACTACCAACTAGCCCTGGTACTACCAACTAGCCCTGGTACTACCAACTAGCCCTGGTACTACCACTAGCCCTGGTACTACCAACTAGCCCTGGTACTACCAACTAGCCCTGGTACTACCAACTTGCCCTGGTACTACCAACTAGCCCTGGTACTACCAACTTGCCCTGGTACTACAACTAGCCCTGGTACTACCAACTAGCCCTGGTACTACCAACTAGCCCTGGTACTACCAACTAGCCCTGGTACTACCAACTAGCCCTGGTACTACCAACTAGCCCTGGTACTACCAACTTGCCCTGGTACTACCAACTAGCCCTGGTACTACCAACTAGCCCTGGTACTACCAACTAGCCCTGGTACTACCAACTAGCCCTGGTACTACCAACTAGCCCTGGTACTACCAACTAGCCCTGGTACTACCAACTAGCCCTGGTACTACCAACTAGCCCTGGTACTACCAACTTGCCCTGGTACTACCAACTAGCCCTGGTACTACCAACTAGCCCTGGTACTACCAACTAGCCCTGGTACTACCAACTAGCCCTGGTACTACCAACTAGCCCTGGTACTACCAACTAGCCCTGGTACTACCAACTAGCCCTGGTACTACCAACTAGCCCTGGTACTACCAACTTGCCCTGGTACTACCAACTAGCCCTGGTACTACCAACTTGCCCTGGTACTACCAACTAGCCCTGGTACTACCAACTAGCCCTGGTACTACCAACTAGCCCTGGTACTACCAACTAGCCCTGGTACTACCAACTAGCCCTGGTACTACCAACTAGCCCTGGTACTACCAACTAGCCCTGGTACTACCAACTAGCCCTGGTACTACCAACTAGCCCTGGTACTACCAACTAGCCCTGGTACTACCAACTAGCCCTGGTACTACCAACTAGCCCTGGTACTACCAACTAGCCCTGGTACTACCAACTAGCCCTGGTACTACCAACTAGCCCTGGTACTACCAACATGCCCTGGTACTACCAACTAGCCCTGGTACTACCAACTAGCCCTGGTACTACCAACTTGCCCTGGTACTACCAACTAGCCCTGGTACTACCAACTAGCCCTGGTACTACCAACTAGCCCTGGTACTACCAACTAGCCCTGGTACTACCAACTAGCCCTGGTAGCACTACCAACTAGCCCTGGTAGCACTACCAACTAGCCCTGGTACTACCAACTAGCCCTGGTACTACCAACTAGCCCTGGTACTACCAACTAGCCCTGGTACTACCAACTAGCCCTGGTACTACCAACTAGCCCTGGTACTACCAACTAGCCCTGGTACTACCAACTAGCCCTGGTACTACCAACTAGCCCTGGTACTACCAACTAGCCCTGGTACTACCAACTAGCCCTGGTACTACCAACTAGCCCTGGTACTACCAACTAGCCCTGGTACTACCAACTAGCCCTGGTACTACCAACTAGCCCTGGTACTACCAACTAGCCCTGGTACTACCAACTAGCCCTGGTACTACCAACTAGCCCTGGTACTACCAACTAGCCCTGGTACTACCAACTAGCCCTGGTACTACCAACTAGCCCTGGTACTGCCAACTAGCCCTGGTACTGCCAACTAGTCCTGGTACTGCCAACTAGCCCTGGTACTGCCAACTAGCCCTGGTACTGCCAACTAGCCCTGGTACTGCCAACTAGCCCTGGTACTGCCAACTAGCCCTGGTACTGCCAACTAGCCCTGGTACTGCCAACTAGCCCTGGTACTGCCAACTAGCCCTGGTACTACCAACTAGCCCTGGTACTACCAACTAGCCCTGGTACTACCAACTAGCCCTGGTACTACCAACTAGCCCTGGTACTACCAACTAGCCCTGGTACTGCCAACTAGCCCTGGTACTGCCAACTTGCCCTGGTACTGCCAACTAGCCCTGGTACTGCCAACTAGCCCTGGTACTGCCAACTAGCCCTGGTACTGCCAACTAGCCCTGGTACTGCCAACTAGCCCTGGTACTACCAACTAGCCCTGGTACTACCAACTAGCCCTGGTACTACCAACTAGCCCTGGTACTACCAACTAGCCCTGGTACTACCAACTAGCCCTGGTACTACCAACTAGCCCTGGTACTACCAACTAGCCCTGGTACTACCAACTAGCCCTGGTACTACCAACTAGCCCTGGTACTACCAACTAGCCCTGGTACTACCAACTAGCCCTGGTACTACCAACTAGCCCTGGTACTACCAACTAGCCCTGGTACTACCAACTTCGTAGCTTTCTAACTGTTACCACCACTTTTATATGAGAAATAACCGAAATTATCAATTCTTATTCATTTTCATATCATATCCTTATAATGCAATTTAATATATTAAACTATGCCTGGAATTGATGGGGACTGAATTCTAAAACATTGTAAAGCCAAAAAGTGGTACTTGGGAATATAGAATAAAGGCATATAAGAGTAATTATTCAAAGAAATAGTTCAAATTAGTATTTTCATTTTTTCCTTTACAAAATGGGCTATATTTTCCACAATATTACACTTAGAGACTTGCATTTAGCATTACAGTGTACCCATAAGACTCCCTGATGTTGAAATATAACAATTATTAAACAAAACGTAGGTAATTGTGGCATAGATCCCTCCCCCCAACCCCCACCCCGGAAATTACCCTGCAGAAAGTTACAAGTTGCTGTTCACTTGTACATATCGTTAATATCTTTCATGTTACTGATAGCAATTCATGTTAGATGTTTGTTGAACATCTCACAGTCTGACCTAGGTCTGGGAGTGGCCTCTAGGTCTGACCTAGGTCTGGGAGTGGCCTCTAGGTCTGACCTAGGTCTGGGAGTGGCCTCTAGGTCTGACCTAGGTCTGGGAGTGGCCTCTAGGTCTGACCTAGGTCTGGGAGTGGCCTCTAGGTCTGACCTAGGTCTGGGAGTGGCCTCTAGGTCTGACCTAGGTCTGGGAGTGGCCTCTAGGTCTGACCTAGGTCTGGGAGTGGCCTCTAGGTCTGACCTAGGTCTGGGAGTGGCCTCTAGGTCTGACCTAGGTCTGGGAGTGGCCTCTAGGTCTGACCTAGGTCTGGGAGTGGCCTCTAGGTCTGACCTAGGTCTGGGAGTGGCCTCTAGGTCTGACCTAGGTCTGGGAGTGGCCTCTAGGTCTGACCTAGGTCTGGGAGTGGCCTCTAGGTCTGACCTAGGTCTGGGAGTGGCCTCTAGGTCTGACCTAGGTCTGGGAGTGGCCTCTAGGTCTGACCTAGGTCTGGGAGTGGCCTCTAGGTCTGACCTAGGTCTGGGAGTGGCCTCTAGGTCTGACCTAGGTCTGGGAGTGGCCTCTAGGTCTGACCTAGGTCTGGGAGTGGCCTCTAGGTCTGACCTAGGTCTGGGAGTGGCCTCTAGGTCTGACCTAGGTCTGGGAGTGGCCTCTAGGTCTGACCTAGGTCTGGGAGTGGCCTCTAGGTCTGACCTAGGTCTGGGAGTGGCCTCTAGGTCTGACCTAGGTCTGGGAGTGGCCTCTAGGTCTGGGAGTGGCCTCTAGGTCTGGGAGTGGCCTCTAGGTCTGGGAGTGGCCTCTAGGTCTGGGAGTGGCCTCTAGGTCTGGGAGTGGCCTCCTGCCTGGCAGGGTGGACACAACCTGGAGACCATCATCCTGCAATCAAGCCAGCCCTATTTAAGCCAATTTGTGATGTAATTTGCATCGCAGCGAAATGACAGTCGTGTCAGACAAAAGTAATATTTGTACAGTAAATATGACAGTTGTGTGGAAGCGATGTAGTGCAGATGGATTCGGGGGGCGTGCAGGATTTTGTGTGCAAGGGGAGATGTGTGCTTACAGTGGTTTGGTAGGAGAAGGAGAGATGTGTGCTTACAGGGCGACTGTGGCTCAGGAGGTAGAGCAGGTCGTCCAATGATCCATGGGTCGGCGGTTCGAATCCCGGCTCCTCCTGTCTACATGTCGAAGTGTCCTTGGGCAAGACACTGAACCCCAAATTGCTCCCGATGTGCTGGTTGGTACCTTGCATGGCTTCCGTCGCCATCGGTGTATGAATGTGTGTGTGAATGGGTGAATGTAATGCACAATCTATGTAAAGCGCCTTGGATAAAGGCGCTATATAAATGCACCATTTATTTTACAGTGGTTTGGTAGGAGAAGGAGGACCCTTTCCATCAGGGTAGAAGGATGTGTACCCCTGTACCCCCTTGCCATTAGGATAGAAGGATGTGTACCCCCTTTCCATTAGGATAGAAGGATGTGTACCCCCTTGCCATTAGGATAGAAGGATGTGTACCCCCTTTCCATTAGGATAGAAGGATGTGTACCCCCTTTCCATCAGGGTTGAAGGATGTGTACCCCCTTTACATCAGGATAGAAGGATGTGTACCCCCTTTCCATCAGGATAGAAGGATGTGTACCCCCTTTCCATTAGGATAGAAGATGTGTACCCCCTTTCCATCAGGATAGAAGGATGTGTACCCCCTTTCCATCAGGATAGAAGGATGTGTACCCCCTTTCCATTAGGATAGAAGGATGTGTACCCCCTTTCCATCAGGATAGAAGGATGTGTACCCCCTTTCCATCAGGGTTGAAGGATGTGTACCCCCTTTACATCAGGATAGAAGGATGTGTACCCCCTTTCCATCAGGATAGAAGGATGTGTACCCCCTTTCCATTAGGATAGAAGATGTGTACCCCCTTTCCATCAGGATAGAAGGATGTGTACCCCCTTTCCATCAGGATAGAAGGATGTGTACCCCCTTTCCATTAGGATAGAAGGATGTGTACCCCCTTTCCATCAGGATAGAAGGATGTGTACCCCCTTTCCATTAGGATAGAAGGATGTTATTGTGTACCCCCTTTCCATCAGGATAGAAGGATGTGTACCCCCTTTCCATTAGGATAGAAGGATGTGTACCCCCTTTCCATCAGGGTTGAAGGATGTGTACCCCCTTTCCATCAGGATAGAAGGATGTGTACCCCCTTTCCATCAGGATAGAAGATGTGTACCCCCTTTCCATTAGGATAGAAGGATGTGTACCCCCTTTCCATCAGGGTTGAAGGATGTGTACCCCCTTTCCATCAGGATAGAAGAGTGTACCCCCTTTCCATCAGGATAGAAGATGTGTACCCCCTTTCCATCAGGATAGAAGGACGTGTACCCCCTTTCCATCAGGATAGAAGGATGTGTACCCCCTTTCCATTAGGATAGAAGGATGTGTACCCCCTTTCCATCAGGATAGAAGGATGTGTACCCCCTTTCCATCAGGGTTGAAGGATGTGTACCCCCTTTACATCAGGATAGAAGGATGTGTACCCCCTTCCATCAGGATAGAAGGATGTGTACCCCCTTTCCATTAGGATAGAAGATGTGTACCCCCTTTCCATCAGGATA